>NW_028261381.1:54586901-54886901 GCF_051295495.1 Thamnophis sirtalis
GGCCACAGAGAGAACAGCTGGCACAGAGAAAATAGCTTTCTCAGCCTTACCATATCTTTATTCTTGAAGCGGTTGATGTTTCATGAATGCTTGTGTTAGGCTGTATGTAGAGAGATGTAAACATATTCCAAATATACAGAATTTAAAAGAGGTTAGCTGCAAAAATGTGTACTGGATTCTTCAATCCTGAGCCCCTGTTCAGAATGTGGGTTGAAATCCCAGTTGATCTGCTGGACTGATATCAAAACATCCCATTCCATCATCATAAGAGATGCCAAAATTAAAGTTTGTGCACATTAAAGCACAGAATTAAAGTGAATGCAGCCAAAGCAATGCTAACTTTGCTTTCTCAAAATAGCTCTGATAAGCTGAAAATAGAATAACGCATGAAACTGATTGATTAGCTGCTCACCGCAACATCAGAGAGCCCATCACACCCATCAACCAGGGGTGGGTTCCTGCCACTCCCATAAAGCAGGCCACACCTACAGAAGAGGTTCTAAAAATTTTTGAAACCCACCACTGCCATCAACCCTACCTTAGTGTTCTCCATATGAAGGAAATGAAGTTGCAACATTGTCTATTGTCTGTAATGCCCCCAGGAGAGAACCCACTCCATTGGCATCAGATCTCCAAGACACAACAGAATGGGATGATTAAGTGGAATGCTTGAAATCAAACAATTTCATCAACAATTTTATTTTTGAACCAGAATTCAAAGATAAAATTCTGGTTCAAAGATAAAATTATGTATTTGTAAATTTATAACACTATGCTGACAACATGAAGCTACTGCTTCTCCTTGAGATGCTAATTGCCTAAAACAATTATGTTTGTCAAATCTGAGTGGGGATAGAGAGTAAGAGAGAGATGAGTTTCTTCCCATTCCAAATCAAAACCTGTTGCAAATTCCAACTTTTTCAGGAGAATAATTTGTTGAGATCTGACCATTTCCCTCCCACCCTCTTGGTAACTGATCTAGCTGATCTTGATAGCTGCTCTGGGATTACTTTTAATGCAGAGTCAGCTAAAATGTAATACATAACATTATAACTAATAATCTCTTTTGCCTCTTTCATTGGTTGGGAGCCAACAACCCACCAAGCAAATAATTAGAAGTGACAACAGCACAATGGGTAATTTGTGGACAAAGTTTACTCGCCTCGAGGCAGTTTCCCATTTCTGTCACATTTGTGTTTGTTTCATGCTCAGTTATTTACTAAATTCCCTCAAATTGGCCAAAATTGGTATTGAATTTGTGTGGTTAGATTGAATTAGGTATTTGGGAGATTGCAAAGACACGCTTAATCAAGTGTTGTTAAAAGACTGTGTAGATTGCCGATAGGCTTTCTGATTGCTGATGTTATACTGAGTCTTTGGGATGACAAATCTTGTGAGGTGTTGCTTCCCCCCCACCCTTAGGTGGTTGCTAATACAAGATGGACATGTTCCATCACTTTTTTAAACACAGAAATATAATAACTCTTTAGGATAAACAGTTTTCTTTACAAAAGAAAAACGTGTATTATATTATAGTTTAGGATGGCTTTCTTTTGCATAGACAATTTAGGGCATGGGTGTTCAGATCCCTATTTAATTTCCAAACCTACTTTGTAGAAATTCAGCTTGCACTAGCTGTGATGACCTGGCACGTGAGACATTATGATTATGGGTTTTACCCATTCCATGTGGATTGAGGAAAAGGCCTTCTTTTTTCAAAGTCAAGTGGAAGGCATATTTGACAAAGGTGGTCTCCATTTTTAGTGAATGTTTGGGGCAGGATATCTTTATGCATACATAAGGTGACCAGATTTTCAGATTGGTAAAGAGGGACACCATTGACCGGGGGGTGGGGGTGGGGGTTGATTAAAAATTTTATATGGAGCAACAAAAATTTTCATACAACGCAAAAATAGTATTGTAATATATTTTTTTATTTCAACATAACTACAATTTACAAATAATAATACATTTATTTACATTTATATTTATTAAATATATTTACAAAAATTATGTACAGTATTATTTTATTCTTTGGCATATTTCTCACTTGAGTGAATTTTTTTTAGTAGATTGCTGTTGTTGTTTAAAAGGTCATGAAATTTTTCACAAGAATTTGTTAAATTATATTTCACACATAAAATGGTTTTCAAAGTCTCAACACTTAATTGTGATTTTTCTGATGTCCACACTTTATTTACCGTAGAAAAAAATGTGTTCAGTCGCAGTATTAGTTCCTGGTAAGGACAGCGCATATTCCACAATTTTTAGTGCATTATTGTATGGAACATGGTTTGTTTCAAAATGATGAAATATTTCTAACCATTTGTTCTCTATTGTGATTTTTGCTGATGCCCAAGATGTAACCTTTTCCTTATCAATATATTTTTTAAATAATGATGCTTCATCAAAATGATCATTTTTGGAAATATTACTATTAGGGAAATTTTGATTAATATGATCGAATGATTTTTGCACATCATGCCAGTTAAGTTCTTGTTTTAATGCAACCCAATGAAAATGTTCAATATCATTGTAATGTTCCGTCCACTCTTCTAAATAATCTATACAGTTAC
The DNA here is from genome assembly GCF_051295495.1 of Thamnophis sirtalis. NCBI lineage: Eukaryota > Metazoa > Chordata > Lepidosauria > Squamata > Natricidae > Thamnophis > Thamnophis sirtalis. The sequence goes on from NW_028261381.1 coordinate 54,589,478, forward strand.
TATAGAACTTTTTAATGTGATTCATGATGTCTGCACGATTTATTGCACCTTGTTCCTCTAGCTGGCTTATACTATTACAGATAGTTAAGGGAATAAAAATATTTTCTAACCGCTCTTGATACTGAAATTTTAAATTATTAATTTCATTTGCTACTTCGATTACTGAAATTTTGTCACCTTCAATAAGTTTTATAGTATTTTGAAAAAGAGCTGCTCTACAAACTCTAGCCAAATTTTTGAAGATTCTTTTTCAAAAAACTCTTCTAAAATTCTAAGACATTTATTCTGTGATAGAAAGTAGGATTTCAAAGGATCGTATATTTTCAAAATTCTTTCGACAGCTGGCAAAAGAGCTAATCAGAGCGTTTTACTGTATTCAAGTATTTTGTGATATTCGACTTCCACATTTTCACAAAATTCTTTAAACATTTCAACGCGCACAGTGTATATATAGAAATAAAAATATATTTTAACAACAATATTTTCCACATCGACGGGCAACAAGTCAGCAGCTGTTTGAATGGCATTATGTATTATGTGTGCTGCACAACCAACACTAATAATGTTTTGATTAAGGTTTTTGTTTAATTTATAAGAAATATTATTTGTACCTCTTCTCGCTTTTCCTCCAAAATTTGCATTCGTGTTGTCTCCACAATATGCAATTATTTTATGTTTTAAATTGTTTTGTTCCAAAATATTAATAATGGAACTGAAAATTATTTCAGAAGTTTCACCGGGCAAAGAAACAAAATCTAAAATTCTAATTTGTATTCCAGTTTCCAAATCAAAAAATCTGTCACCTTCTGCCGTGCTGCTGCTTCGGCTGCCATTGAAACGGGGAGGGGGGGGCATGGTATTTGGGAAGGGAATCATTATGTGCTGGAAGAATATTCTAGAAGCTGTCCTGACCATCTCATTGCGCATGTGGAAAAAGGGAGTTTCCCGCCAAGGTTAACTGTCCAGCATTCCACCCTGATGATGGTTTTGAAGATATCTCCCACCTGACAGTTGGGTGAATTATAATTGGACTATGGACTGGGGTGCCAAGGGGAGGGGATTGACCTATACATGATATTCATTGCTTTTGCGCCCAATTAACCAGACTCAGCTTAGCTTTGCTACTATTCGTTTGTAATGAGTAAAAGTACACTTAATTTCAAACAAATGGAGTTGAGCGGTTTCTTTCCTAATTATTAAATGAAGCAGCATCTGACAATAAGCTGAGTCTGACCTCACACCCAACCCAGAGTGAACAACTTCCGAGTGGGGTGCCCTCACAGAAGGAAAAGAAAAATATCTTTACATGAAAGTGACCAGGAAGAAGAAATGGGTGCAACGGCAGCACCATCTTTAACAGAAATGCTGGCCGACCTGAGAGTGGAGGAACCTGCTGTTCGACCCAGGTGGATTTGGGGTGTGGGACAGAAAGAGGAACCTGAGGAATTACTAACTGGAGTCACGAGAAGGAGACCCAAAAAAACAGCTGCTGACTGGCATGGTTCTAGGGAGGAAGACTACAAAATGTCCCAAGCCATGAGACTCCTCGAAGAGGCATGGAGCGAATGCCGGGTTCGAGAGAGTGCTGTGTAAAGGGAACCAGCAGAAGAACGAGAAAAAAATGTACCCGTTGCTTAGCTTAAGGGAGACTGGAGGGGCCGAAGGGGGATATGCACAAGAAAACCCAGCACCTACCTCTCCCCCTGTGGCTAGAGACATTCCAAGAGCAGGGGGGGGGTCCCAGGCAACACCGGATAGTTAAGGTCCCACCCTTAAGCGCAAAGTATGATGGAGAACCTAGCGGTCTGGGGCTGTTTATTATTCAGGTCTGGAATTATATGCAAATATATGGGCCTGATTTGGACTCTGATGAATCTAAAGTAAGAATAATGTTAATGGCCCTAGAGAAGAAAGCAGCTGACTGGATGGTCAGATTACATAATTGTAACTCCCCTCTCCTGAGGAATTTTGATGACTTTATGGCAGCAATGAGGAAAAGGTTTGACGACCCCCTCACCGAGGGTTGAGCTAGGTTAAAATTTACGACCCTCAGACAGGGAGAAAAAACTGTGCCTGAATATGTGCAGGAATTCCAAGAGTTGTTGGCTTATATGAGGGGATGGTCTGAAGAAGCCTTGTTGGATCGATTTGCAGATGGCTTGAATAAAGATGTTTACCAGCAGTGCGTAAACAGATGCATTCCCCGCTGCTTGGAGCCTGGTATGAGAATGCTGCAGATATTGAGCTTGATTTAACCAGGCTTCATTGCAAGGAAGAGGGAGAAGTTAAGGAATCCCCTCTGCCCCCCAACCCCCCCCAAAGGGTGAAAAAGGGGGTAGGGGAGGTTTCACACGCAAGCCCAAGCCCTCCGCTTGTTTCCGCTGTGGGAAGGAGGGGCACCGTGCTGTGAATTGCCGAGTCAAGCTGACCCACTCCACTCTGCCCCCTCGGAGGGAGAGGAAACCTGAGAAGACTCCCGGCAAGAGAAAGAAAACTGCTTTGGGTGGAGAAGAAACTTCTCGACACTTCGAGCCAGAGGAGGGGGGGAAACGGAAGTCCCAGCTCATCTGATGATAGTGACTATGAAGATGCTGATCGCTGGGTAAGTTCCCGTTCTGGGCCCATGCTTATTCCAGTTGAGCTTAGAGTGCCCTCTTCTGGCGCAAAAGAAAAACGTATGGCTCTTTTAGATTCTGGTAGCTCACGTTGCATGATAAGCCCTGAAATGGTTGAGAAAATGGGCTTGAAACTAAAAACTTGAAAAATCCCTATTGATTTTTGCCAGATAGATGCCTCTATTGCGGGGGGCGGTCCTGCTCATTTTTCTACTGAACCCATCGAGATGTGGATGGGAACCCACCAAGAAATAATAACTTTTATTGTGGTGCCAGGGATGGATCAGACCGTTATTTTAAGACTCCCCTGGCTCCGTAGATGGAACCCATGCATTAACTGGAGAAAGGGGTGGTTACGGATTTGGACGGCCACACACCCTGAGGGGAAGATTGAAGTTCCAGACTCTGATAATACTGCTCCCACACTAGCGGCCAGGGGGCAGGACAAAATTGAGGGGGAAGAAAGAATTCCGAAGGAATATTGGGACCTCAAAGATGTTGTTAGTGAGAAATCTTCTGATAAATTACCTCCTCATAGACCCACAGATTGCACCATTGATATTTTACCTGGAGTAAAGCTTCCAAAGCCCCAAATATATTCAATGACCCCTAGAGAGATGGAGGAAATGAGGAAATTCATTGATAAAGACTTGGAAAGGGGCTTCATTGAACCAGCAAGGCCCAAGGTAGCTGCACCAGTATTGTTCAGAGAAAAGAAAGATGGCTCCTTCAGATTATGTGTTAATTTCAAAAACTTGAACTGCATATCTTCCCAGAACCTCTACCCTTTATCACTAATGAAGGACACTCTGGCCCAACTAGGGAAGGGGAGGATTTTCACTAAATTGGACCTAAGGAAAGCATACTATCAGGTCAGAATTAAAGAGGGAGACGAATGGAAAACTGCTTTCAACTGCCCCCTTGGTTGCTTCCAGTTTCGAGTAATGCCATATGGCTTCCAGGGGGCGCCAGCAGTCTTCATGCAACTGATTAATGAGGATTTACATGACTATCTTTACAAAGGTAATGGTCTATTTAGACTATATCCTTATTTACACGGAAACACATGAAGAACATGTGAAGCTTGTTCGCATGGTTCTGAAAAAACTCCGAGTGGCAGAACTGTATGCCAAATTGTCCAAGTGCGAATTTCATCAAGAAAAGGTTGATTACCTGGGTTATCAAATCTCCCACAAGGGGATAGAAATGGACCCCGCTAAGGTGAAGGCTGTCACCGAATGGGAGGCTCCACGTACACGTAAGCAATTACAGAGATTTTTGGGATTTGCTAACTTCTACCATCAGTTTATTCCCTCGTTCGCTAAGATAGCTTTCCCTATAACTAACCTCCTTAAATCGAAAGGAGGGGTGAGCCCAAACCTAGCAAACCATTGGACTGGACTATGGAATGTCAAGCTGTTTTCGAGAAGTTGAAACGCCTCTTTGCAGAGGAACCAGTCCTGAAGCACCCAGACATGGACGCGCCTTTTGTAGTCCATGCTGATGCCAGTGATGTGGCAGTGGGAGCGGTACTGCTTCAAGCAAATAGCCAAGGTAAATTGCAACCCTGCACTTACACCTCTTGCAAACTGACCGACACGGAAAGACATTGGGCTATTTGGGACAAGGAGACTTTTGCTGTTTGTTGGGCTTTAACAACCTGGCGCCATTTTCTAGAGGGCGCCAAGCACCCTTTCGAGCTGTGGACTGACCATAAAAATTTGGAGGCGTTGAGAACCCCCAGAAAACTTTCTCCCAAACAGATGCGCTGGGCTCAGCATTTCAATAAATTCAATTTTACTTTGAAATACATTCCAGGAGGAAAGTTTTTTATGGCTGATGCTTTGTCCAGACTCCCACAGTACAACTGGTCGAAACTCAGTGTTGTCCAACCTGTCATTCCAACAAAAAGCCTGGCTGCTCCTGTTGTCTCTAGAAGTCAAACAACTTCTAAATTAGAGGTCACAAAACACTTTATCTCTGACCTAAAAATGCCCTTACTGAGGACGACTGGTTCCAGCAACAAATGGATGAATGCACTATAAAAGATGGGTTGGCTTGGATTGGGGCAAAATTATACGTCCCTGTGTCCATTAGGACCATCATACTCCAATGGGCTCATGACTCTCGCATGGCTGGACACTTTGGGTTCGTCAAGACCCTGCACCTCGTTAAGAGGCAATTTTGGTGGCCCTCACAGAAAAAAGACATTAAGGCTTATGTAGCTAGTTGTCCCGTTTGTGTCACGGCAAAACGCCCTCCGGGTAAGCCCCAGGGATTGCTCAAGGCGGTAGCTCGCCCAGAGGTCCCGTGGAAGGAGATCTCCATGGATTTCATTGTTGAACTTCCAGAAAGTCAAGGAAACACAGTAATCTGGGTTGTTACTGACTTATTCTCCAAGCAAGTTCATTTCATTCCTTGCTCCAAGATCCCTTCCGCTAAATCTCTCACTAAGATGTTCATCTCACATATATATTGCTTACATTGGGTACCCGACCGCATCATTTCGGACAGGGGTGTTCAGTTCACCTCCCTATTCTGGAAAGAATTCCTGAAATGGATTGGCTCCGCCCAGGGGTTAAGCTCCTCCCACCACCCTCAAACTAATGGGGCCTGCGAGAGGACTAATTCTGTGCTGGAACAATATCTACGTTGTTTCATCAACTACCAACAGGATGATTGGGTGGAATTGTTGCCTAATGCTGAAGTGGCTTACAACAATTCCGTACACAGCAGCACTGGCTTTACCCCTTTTTGTGTGGTATACGGGCAGGATTCCAGAGATTCCTCGCAAGCAGCTGCAAGTGTCTTCACTATCCAAATGGAGTGATCGCCTTCGGGAAATATGGCCTTTGACACTCTGGACTCTGGATGCTGCACACCGCGTGCATAAGAAACATGCTGATAGAAAACAGACTAAACCCCATGAATATAAAGTTGGTGATCGGGTTTATTTATCCACTAAGTTTCTTCAAACGACTCAGAAGAAGAAGTTGGGCCCCAAATATATTGGCCCGTTTCCAGTTATCAAGATCATCAACCCTGTCTCCGTCCGTCTCCAGTTATCTAAGCACCTCAACCGAGTTTATCCTGTTTTTCATGTTAATCTCCTGAAACCTGAACTTACTTCTTCATTGAGGGCTCCTCTTCCGCCTCCACCAGCCCCACTTTTTATAGAGGGTGAGCAGCATTTTGAGGTCCGTAAGATTTTGGACTCTCGTAAACGGAGGAACCGTATCCAATACTTGGTGGCTTGGAAGCATTTTCCCCCATCTCACACTGAATGGGTTTAATTTTGATGCCATTATAAGTCTTATCTTCAAGCAATTAATCAAACTCTACTGGCCCGCTGTGCAGCTTACGAGAAAGAAGGTATTAAATCAACCCTTTGGCCGACTGTGAGGCGAAGTTCACTCCCTTTCTTTGAAGTTTTGAAACTCCGTATAATTAGATAAACAATGTTAGTCAGCAATTCAACTGGCTCATTGCCATTTTAGACACCTCTTTAAATAGATAAAATAACGGAAGAGGATCTTGTAGCAAAGAAGCTAGATTTAAATAAACAATTAATGCTCTCGCATACTAATTCTGCTCGTTTTGAAATCAGGTAATTCAATCTTTGAACTGAGTGGGAGGGAAGCTTACTTGGGGCTGCAAGACAGCCGGAGATTTCCAACGCGGAGCAGTTCTCCCTTCAGCTGGCCCCCATTCTCTTCACAGACACAGAAGCTGCAAAGATCAGAAAGGCATTTGCTTGACAAAACTTCTCTCCTTTCCCTTCTTTTCCTGAAGAGGAAGGTGTCTGTCAGATGTCTGATAGATGATCATCTTAACAGATAACGCCACTGGTAATATGGGAGCAGCTGTGTTTAGCTGCCACCATCAGTAAGTCCCGCCCAGGAAGTCCTGCTGCCCAGGAAGTCCCATTCAAATGAGAGATATAAACGAGACTGGAAAAAATGGATTGACTATATACAAAACAAATATGGGACTAAGAAATTACAGATAGCCTATGCTTAAGATTAGGAATAATCTAAACTGCTCAAAGTTAGTGAAACAGGAAGAAGCTTAGTTCAATGCAGAGATGTTATTAACTTCTTTTTTTTTATTTCCTTTGTCTTAATATATTTTAGACTGTGTTTGTTAAAAATCTATACCGTGTACGGGCTCTGGGAAGTCGGGGGGGAAGGGAGGTGGGGTGTTATGGGGGAGGGGGATATATAGTATGTGTTAGATTTCAAAGTAATGCGACTGCACTTGTATTCTGTTGCTCTTTAATTCCACTGTAAAAATAGGACAAGCTGAATATATTAATAGATAGTAGAAATACACCGAGGGATAGAAGAAAGAGGGGTAGAGAGGGTGGGAGAGAGGATTGGAGGGAGGGTGAGAAGGAAGGGAGGGCGTGTACCGGGAGAGAGGAGTGGTAGAGGGGGAGAGGAAGTAGGGTACAGGGGAATGATGGAGGGAAGATGGAAAGTTGGAGGGGGGGGGGCGAAAGAAAGGGTGTATGGAGGGTCGAAGAGGTACATTGGGTTTCTATTTTTGGGGGTATTGTTGACAAGAGGAATGGCTGTGTTTATTGTTTAATGTTTATGGCCCCGGTTATGCACAGTATCTATGTGACTGTACGAAAATGAAAATGGAAAATAAAAACACATTTACACAAGATATTCACTGCTTTTGCGCCCAATTAACCAGACTCAGCTTAGCTTTGCTACTATTCGTTTGTAATTAGTAAAAGTACACTTAATTTCAAAAAAATGGAGTTGAGTAGTTTCTTTCCTGATTATTAAATGAAGCAATTCCTGACAAAATCTAATAATGGTTGGAAATAATTTTATATCTTTATGATTAGATGCATCAGAATATATGGATATAAAATTAATTTTCTCTAGATTTTTGTTTAATTCTGAAAATGCATATGGGGAAAGCACATTACGCACAATTGCCTCAGATTTTGTTCCAGCAGAGGCAATTTTTTTGTTGAATAACGTTTTGACAACTTGTGATGTACAGTCCATAGATCTGAAGAAATGATTGTGATTAATAGCATGAAAAGACATAAGTCCTTCTGCTAATGCTAATTTCTTTTCGTCGTCTCCATAAGTTGTTTTCCGAAAAAAGTCCTGTATTTTGGAGGAAGATGCAGCAGTATCTAAATATCTTTTATGTTTCTGTGTCTCCAAATGCTTTGAAATATCATTCTTCCCGCCGTGCGAAATAGAAAATTCAGCATTACATTTCTCACATTTTACATTTTGGTTTTTTTAAGAAAAGGAAATTCACTTCTTAGATCATCATTGAATTTGCATTCTCTTTTCTTACTCATTATGTTAATAATCTAAAAAAAATTAAAATTATACGATTTTATACGATATAAAATTCAACGAGGGTGAAACACACTAAATCTGGCAAAGCTGCCTTGCACCAACCTGGCCTGCCCATAGAATAGCAGCCACTTTGAGACACATAAACCTGGTCTGAACATATTGCATCACAAATAAAACATTTGCAAAAAGGAACATTTCTTGTAGTAAATGTATTTTATAAACAATTAAAAATAAATTTTCCCCAAAATAATTAGAAAAAGATATTCTATAAATAAAAGAAATCCTTAAAAACCATTGTTAAGTATTACACCAGCAATAATTTACATTGTAACCATTTCAAACTATTCCACACAGAATAAAATTGAAGTAAAACCATTTTTAAAAATTCTATACTCAATACCTTGAAATGTATTGTGCATAGAATTTTTAAAAATAGTTTTACTTCAATTTATTCTGTGTGGATTCTTTTTTTAAATTGTCTTAGACTGTTTAAGAAAAGATTCTATCCAAAATAAATTGAAATAAACCATTTTTAAAAATTCTATGCACAATACTTTGACACACTTCCCTCCTTGCTAGTTTTTTTTAATGGTCCCCATTACTCTTCATTGTAAAGCAAGAAGAATGTTACTATCTAACTATGATTTAGAGACTCAATCTCTGCTTTTATCTAGTTATTTTACTGTTAACATTAAGTAGCTTTTAGGATTCTTTCCATCAACTTTTCTCTCCATCTAAAGCAGTGTTTCTCAATCTTGGTCCACCTGAAGATGCATGGACTTTAACTCCCAGAATCCACCAAGCACTGACCTAAAGGAATCAGATTCTATCCCTGGCTGCTTATCCAAGGAGATGTGATGTTAATCCACAGGTGTAGGAACAAAAAACTTTTTGCTTCCCAAGACCGCCCCCCCCCCACCATTGGAAGCAGTGAGCATGACCATGCTGTCTCCAGAGAAAGGATGGTTAATGTACAGGTAGTCCTTGACTTACGACCACAGCTGAGCCCAAAATTTTTGTTCCTAAGTGAGACATTTGTTAGGTGAATTTTGCCCCATTATACCACCTTTCTTGCCACAGTTCTTAAGTGAATAACTGCAGCTGATAAGTTAGTAACATAAGTGAATCTGGTTTCCCCATTTGACTTTGTCAAAAGGTCACAAAAGGCGATTACATGACCCCAGGACACTGAAACCATCATAAATACGAATCTGTTGCCAAACATCAAAATTTTGATCGCGTGACCATGAGGATGCTGCAATTGTTGCTAAGTGTGAAAAATGGTTGCTAAGTGTGAAAATGGTCATCAGTCACTTTTTTCAATGCCATTGTAACTTTGGTCAGTAAACCGATTATACCACCTTTCTTGCCACAGTTCTTAAGTGAATAACTGCAGCTGATATTTTGTATTTTGGATAGAATCTTTTTTTAAATAGTCTAAGACAATTTAAAAAAAGAATCCACACAGAATAAATTGAAGTAAAACATTTCAAACTATTCCACACAGAATAAATTGAAGTAAAACTATTTTAAAAAATTCTATGCACAACACATTTAAAAGAATTGTGCATAGAATTTTTAAAAATGGTTTATTTCAATTTATTTTGGATAGAATCTTTTTTTAAATAGTCTAAGACAATAAAAAAAATCCACCCAGAATAAAACTATTTTAAAAAATCCTATGCACAATAAATAAAATATTATTTTAAAATACATTAAAAAAATAAAAGAAAAAAACCTGGCTCACTCACCAGCAGGCAGAATCAGCAGAAGTCCGATGCGATGGATCCTCGCAGTGATGGATGGAAACAACAGGGATCAGGCAGGCAGAGAGGCAGCAGGAACAGGTAAGACACTGGACTGGACTGTGGAGGGACAACAAGGCTAGGGTCACTAAGCAGGTGTGGAGAGGGGGGCGGAGGGGAAGCTAGGCTGTGGCAGCTACTGCCAGCCTGCGGCCTCACTAGGGAAGGCCTTCGCAAAGGAAGGCCTTCCCTTGGGAAAGCTAGGCCACAGCGGCTACTGCCAGCCCGCGGCCTCACTAGGGAAGGCCTTCGCCACCGCCGGAGTTGCTTACCTGCAGCAGCAAGAAGGCGAAGATGAAATGGAAGACTCGAGCAGTGCGAAGCTTTTAAACTTAAACTTTTCCACCCCCAGCCCGCTCACTGATTGGCTGGACTCCAGCCAAACAGTGAGCAGCAGGCTGGGCTGGCTTAGTGTGGATGGGCGGGGGAGCGAGCGAGCGAGAAGGCACCAAAAATTGGGGAGTGAGAGAGCGAGTAGGCGCCAAAATTAAAAATGAAAAATCAGGACTTTTTGATAATGACATGGGACAAATTGTAGAAAATCGTGACTGTCCCACCAAAAGCGGGACGTCTGGTCACATTATGCATACATGAATACTTCCATTTGAGCTGGAATAGTCTACTACCTGAAATCTAGCATTATGTTTCAGATCAAGAATGGTCTAAGGGGCCAAAAAGGATAAGTCATATTTCCTAAAAATTGTGTTGAACAGTGACGTGCAGTGAGGTTTATGGCTGGTGAGTCACTGATGTCACATACTCTCTCTCTCTCTCTCTCTCTCTCTCTCTCTCTCTCTCTCTCTCTCTCTCTCTCTCTCTCTCACACACACACACACACACACACACACACACACACACACACACACTCTCTCACACACACACAGAGGCAGATGTCACACAAGGGCCCTTCAAAGACTAAACTTTTTTTTTACTGGTGGGGAATTAAAACTCCCCTTTTCCTCAATGGGAAATCATATTCAGACAAATAAAATTATTTTAAAAATCCTTTCCTTTCTGAAGCCTGGCTCTTTCTCTGCACCTATATTGGGAGGGGGGAATAGGGGAAATGCAAGCGGTGAGGCCAGCCTGCCCCCTTCTTGTCTCCCCCCCTTCCCAATGGGACAAGAAGGCTGGTCTTGCAAACGGGGATCAGCCCACTCGCTGCCTCCCCCTCCCCCGGGAGGAGCTCTGTAGCGGGACAGATGGATGGAGGGGGAGATCGCCCCTTCCTCCTCCACGCCCCCAAACCCCATCTTCCCTGGCCTGCACCCCTGTGCTGGAAAGGCGAGGAAAATGCGCAACTCGATGCTATGCCGTGCAATGCAAGCAATGCAATGCAATGCAACGCAACCTGCCCAGGCTCCTTTGGGTTCGGGAGTGATCCAAATGGGGGGAGCGGGGGATCCCCGGGGCAGAGGCCTCCTGGTACAATGGTCTTCTGCAGCTCCGGACTGAACCTTTGCCTTCCCCGCCCAGGATTGCAAGGCTGGAGGCTTCGGCAGCAGCCACCCCCACCCCCAGCCGGCCAACCCTCAGCCCATACAGTCAGTGGCAGGACCCGCGTGGTTCCTCTTCACCCCGGTGCGATCCAGTGGGCGTGTGAGCACTGCGTGCAAGCGCTGAATGGCCGCCCGAGAAGGCATGAAATATGTTTCGCTGAATGACAGACAGGCCGGCACTTTAAAGTGCCAGCATGCCTTCCAGGCCAGCCATTCAGCATGTCCCGCTGAATGGCCAGCCCAGAAGGCATGCCGGCACTTTAAAGTGCCGGCCGGCTCGGCCGCCATTCAGCAAAACATGTTTCGCTGAATGGCCGCCAAGCTGGCACGCACTTTAAAGTGCCAGCCAGCTCAGCCGCCATTCAGCGAAACATGTCCTGGTTTGTGGGCGGGCGGCACACTGGCACTTTAAAGTCCATGCTGCCACAAACCAAGACATGTTTCGCTGAATGGCGGCTGAGCCGGCATGCACTTTGGCGGCCAAGCCGGCATGCACTTTGGCAGCCGAGCCGGCATGCAGTTTGGCGGCCGAAGCGGCATGCACTTTGGCGGCCAAAGCGGCATGCACTTTGCCGGCCAGCTCGGCCGCCATTCAGCGAGACATGTCCTGGGTGGCACACTGGCACTTTAAAGAGCATGCTGCTCAGCCACAAACCAGGACATGTTTCGCTCTATGGCATGCCGTGACAGCATGGCTTTAAAAAAATAAAAAAATAAAATAAAATAATGAAAATGAAAAATGAAAAATAAAAATAGATGTGCCAGCCTGTGCACCAGCAGAGGCAGGTAAACACACACACACACACACACACACAAAATAAAAACAAATTACAGTTACTTACATTACAAATAAATTGAATTCCTCCCCCTGCCCCCTCCCTCTGACCCACATACCTTCCAGCTGCGTCAAAAATGCAAGATTTGGTCTAGCCAGGGCCAGGCAGGCTAGGATAGTTGCTGCTAGAGTCACCACGTGGATGACTCTGCTTAAATGTTTTAAAATAGCCTCTAAACAAAATGCCCTCTGCAGGAGAAGGCGGGAGAATCACGTGCCTCATTTGCATAAGGAATTTTTCGCTTTTTAACCCTTGATTAACTCTTAAAAGGCGAAAAATTCCTTATGCAAAGGAGGCCCATAGTTCTCTAGCCTCCTCCTACAGTTAACACTAAGCAGACTCAGAGTCACTGTGACTTGGAGTCTGGCAGCAACTACCTTGGCCTTTTTAATTATTTTAAAAATTGTTTCCTTTTCCTAAGGAGACTGGTGAGGCCCCGCCTCCCCTGCCTCCAGTGACTGCACATCACTGATGTTGAATGAAATGTAATTGAAAGATTGGATTGAGGCCTGCTTTATCTTATATGGGGAATCTGTAAAGAACAAACAACTGGTATCCAAAGCCTTCCAACTTAACTGTACTACTTCCAATTTAACTGTACTACATGTCCTATGATTTCTCCCAGGATTCACTAGACTAGACTCTTTTTTTTTTTAATGTATATTTTATTATGTTTTCATTCTATACAATCACATATTCACTGTGCTTGATCAGGGCATATAACATTGAATAATAAACACGGCCCTCACTTATATAGAAAATGCCCTCTACAATACAAACCCAGTATACCACCTTGGCCTGCCATACACCCTCTTTCAACCCCCTCCAACTTTCATTCTTCCTTCTCACACACCCCTCTACGCCTACTTCCCCTCCCCTTCTTTCTAACCCTATCACTCCCTCTCCATTCCCTCCCTCCCTTCTCCTCCTCCTCTCTCTCACCCTCTCCACCCTCCTTCTTCTTTCACTCGACTCTTTCCTTCGGTATCTATTACCTTCCAGTATATTCGGTTTGTACTATTTTCGCACTAACATTGAAAAGCCACAGTATACAAATACAATCATGGAATTTAACACATATTGTATTTCCCACCTCCCCCCTCCCCCTAAATCCCCACCTCCCTTCCCTCCCCCCGACTTCCCAAAGATCATACGTGGTATAATTTTTGAACAATCACAGTCTGAAATATCTCTACATTGAACTCAGCTTCTTACTGTTACCCAAATTTTAAACAATTTAAATTATTACTGATACTAAGCATAAGCTATCTGGAGTTTTTTAGTCCCATATTTACTTTTTATGTAATCAATCCACTTTTTCCAGTCTCTTTTGTATCTCTCATTTGAATGTTCTTTGAGATATGCTGAGATTTTGGCCATTTCGGCTAAGTTCATAACTTTCAAAGTCCATTCTTGAATTGTGGGTAAATCTTTCTTCTTCCAATACTGCGCCACCAAGAGTCTTGCTGCCGTTATTAAATACAGAATCAAATTAGTCTCTGCTACTGTAAAATCAATGCATATACCCAGTAAAAACAGCTGGGGGGTAAATTTTATCCTTCTTTTAAAGATGTTTTGCAGGATCCTCCATATTTTTATCCAAAATGCCTTAACATTACGACATGTCCACCATATATGAAAATATGTAGCATCACAAGAACCACATCTCCAACATTTAGGTTGAACATTTGGATACATAGAGGCAAGCTTTTTAGGATCTAGGTGCCATCTATAAAACATCTTATAAAAATTTTCTCTCAAGTTTTGTGCTTGTGTAAATTTCACATTTCTTACCCAGATTCTTTCCCATGTTTCAAGCATTATTGGTTCCTCGACATTCTGAGCCCATTTTATCATACAATCCTTAATCAGTTCCGTTTCAGAATCCATCTGTACTAATACATTATATATCCTCTTTATATGCATTGAGCTTTGATCTCTTATTTGTTTAAACAAATTATCCTCAACTTTTACAAAGCCAGTTTTTTGATCTGTTTTCCACCTAGCTTGTAGTTGACCATACTGAAACCACGTTTGAACTACCTTCTCTTCTTTAAGTACCTCTAAAGATTTTAGTTCCATCACCCCTCTTTCTGAGATAAGAAGTTGTCTATAGGTGGTTCTATCGTGTTTTTGTTCTACATTCATATTTTCAATTGCATGTCTAGGAATTGCCCACATGGGCACTTTATCATTTAGTTTATGTTGATATTTTTTCCAAACCCGCAATAAAGCATTTCTTAAGATGTGATTTTTAAATTTCTTATCCGTTTTTTTGTTAAATAACAGGTAAGCATGCCAACCATATAACAAATCATATCCCTCGATATTCAAAATTCTGTCATTAGTTAGATGAATCCAATCACTAATTGCAGATAATGCCACTGCGTCATAGTATAATTTTAAGTTAGGTAATTTCAATCCTCCTCTTTCACGTGCATCTTGCATTATTTTCATCTTTACCCTCGGCTTCTTTCCTGCCCACACAAATTTGTTGATACCCTTCTGCCATTCTAAAAGATTCGCATCTCTTTTAAGTATTGGTAACATTTGAAAAAGAAATAAAAATTTTGGTAAAATGTTCATTTTTACTGCCGCTATTCTACCCAGCAAGGACAAATGCAGTTTTTCCCACCTTTTCAACTCCAACTGTGTACTATGCCAAAGTGATTCATAATTATACTTGTATAATTTCCCATTTGAGATTGAGATATTAACTCCAAGATATTTAACTTTTTTAACTACCTCACATCTTAGCGTCGCCCCCAGTTCTTCCTTCTGTTTGATAGTCATATTTATAGCTATTATTTTGGTTTTTCCTAGATTTATTTTAAATCCCGAGACTTGACCATATTGATTGATCGTATTCAATAATACCCTACTAGATTCCTGCGGTTGTTCCAATATTATAACCAGATCATCTGCAAATGCACGAACTCTATATTCTTGCTGTCTAATTTTGATCCCTTTTAGACCGCCCAGGCCCCGTATCTTATTCAACAGTATTTCCAAAGTTATAATAAACAATAATGGGGACAGAGGACAGCCCTGTCTTGTACCTTTTTCAATTTGAAAGGAGTCTGTCAGACTTCCATTGACAATGATCTGGGCTGTTTGCTGCTGATATATTGCACCAATTGACCGTAAAAAGCCATCTCCTATCTGCATTTTTTGCAATGTCTTCAGCAGGAATTGCCAATTAACTCGATCAAAGGCTTTCTCCGCATCCAAAAATATGAATGCGGCCGGGATTTGATTGTTCTTTCCCAGGTATTCTAAAGCGTTGATAATTAATCTAACGTTATCCTTCATCTGTCTGCCCTGTATAAAACCAGTTTGATCGGTATGTATCAGTTGCTGAGTTACCCCCATTAGCCTATTTACTAATATTTTAGTAAAAATTTTATAATCTACATTAAGTAATGAAATAGGTCTGTAATTTTTTGGTTGGGTAAGGTCTTGATCTTCTTTGGGTATCAACGATATGAACGCAGTCTTCCACGAGGGAGGCACTTTCCCTCCCGATTGAATTTTATTGAATAGTTCTCTGAGGGGTTCTACCATTTCTAACTGTAGATATTTATAATAAACAGCTGTTAAACCATCTGTGCCTGGTGCTTTCCCTAACTTTAATTGTTTAATTGCCTGCAAAATTTCCCCAGAGGTTATAGGTTGGTTCAGCTTATGCCTATGTTCTTCTCTGACTAGGGGGATTTTCTCTTTATCTAGGAATTTGTCTATATCTCCGTCCTTAATTTTATCCCCTTTATACAACTCTGTAAAAAATTCCCGAAATACCTTTTGAATCTCTTCCTGTTGAAACACTTCCTTTCCTCTGTGACACAATTTGGATACATTTCGAGCTTTCCTTTTTTTTCTAATCTGATAAGCCAACCACCTACCGGGTTTATTTGCATTGCAGAAAGTATTATGTTTAGCATATAATAAACTAGTAGCTACCTGGTCAGAGATCAGCATATCAAACTGAGATTTTAATATAGCAATTGTTTCCCTAATCTTTGTATCTCCTGGATTCAATGTTAATTCTGACTCTTTCCCTTTAATTTCCTCTTCCAATTCTTTTTGTTTTTGCCCTTGTTTGTATCTATGTATTTTATTTATATTCATTAATACTCCTCTCATATACGCTTTGCTTGCATCCCATACATATTCCAAAGATGTACCCTTGTTCATATTGAAGACAAAATATTCCGATAGCAATTTTTTACAATCATTAACATACTTTTCATATCTAAATAAGTTTTCATTCAACCTCCAGGACCTTCTTGCCTGGGCTACCCTTCCCAATTCCATCCAGACTGGATTATGGTCTGAAAGAACTCTCGCCATAATCTTTGTCTTCTTCACCCTACAAAGTAAATCATTTGTAATTAGTATAAAATCAATCCTTGAAAGAGATTGATGTCTATTGGAAAAAAAGGTAAAGTCATATTCTTCTGCATGCCTCTCGCGCCAAGCGTCTCGCAATTCAAAGTCGTCCAGCATGTCAAAAAAGGGTTTGGGTAACTTAGCTCGAAATTTGGTGTTCGGGCGAGCTGTTTTCTTATCTCTTTTGGTGTCGATCACGCCATTCCAGTCACCCATTAATATACAAGACTCAAAATCCCACTGTACTAATTTAGCATGGAGATTTCTATAAAATCCATCTTGTTGTTGATTAGGAGCATAAATTCCCAAAAGTAACGTCTTTTTCCCTTCTAAGATTAAATCTAATGCAATATATCTTCCAAAGGGATCTGCTTCAATTAGCTCAGCTTTAATGTCTTTTCTTAAATATACTACTATGCCATTTTTCTTTTCCATGGCTGAGGTCGCAAAATGTTGGCCCAGTTTGGGGTTAAACAAATATTTTTGATCGGTTGATTTGATATGAGTTTCTTGCAAGCAAATTATGTCATTCTTAAACTGTTTAAGATAATGAAATATTTTCTTTCTTTTCTGTGGAGAGTTCAATCCGTTAACATTCCATGTCAAAATCTTAGTTGTCATTTTTGGTTGCCTGAAGCTTTTTTAGAGCCTCCCGCAAGGCCTGTCTCACCTTTGGTTTGGCTACTGCAACAGCTTCTGAGCTTGTTGCAGTAGCTCCTTGGTCAGTGGCCAATGATTGTTGAGATTGTTGCATAGTAGCTTGTTTATCCGTTTGTCTGGTGGTCTTGCGGTTGGATCTTTTTTTCTTGACTCCTTGCCCTTCCGGAAGAGGGAGATGATACATTTTATCTAATGGTTGTGTGGTTTGCTGTTTATCTTGTTCGTCTCGTGGTTTTTCACCATATCCCGAAGGTTCAGGGTATCCCATCTTCAGAATCTTATGATAGAAATCACGAGCTTTCCATACAGAGCTGAGACGATATCTTTGTTTGTCCATTGTAACTATAATACCGAATGGGGCATCCCATCTGTACTGTATCTGGCGCCTTCTGAGCTCTTCCACCAGAAAAGCATAATCTCTTCTGGCTCTTAGCATCTGAGGCGGTATTTCTTTCAGAACAATCAGGTCCTGTCCACCAATTTGAAGCTTAGTATTGTAGGACTCTTGTAGTATCATATTTCTAGATTCTCTTGTAACAAAGTATATTACCACGTCTCGGGGAAGTTGCCTTTGTTTTGCCGCCCATGAGTTAACACGAAAAATCCTGTCAATCTGCCAATCAAAATTGGATCCCGGTTTTCCCACCAGACGGTCAAAAGCTTCAGAAAACATTTGCTTTAAGTTCTCCTGCTTTTCTTCACGCAGCCCCCTCACTCTTAATGCAAGCTCCATCTGCTTATACTGTATCATAATAATTTGTTTTTCAGCATTATCAATTTTTTGTTCCACCACTTCAGTTTTGGATATCAGGTTAGTTTTAGCTTCATTGAGAGTTTCTAAATTATCTTCCATTCCAGAAATATATTCTGTTATCACATTTACAATTCCCATCATATTATCATTCATTTTAGTGACCCTGGTATCGAATTTGTCATATAGAACTTCCATCTCATTCCTTATTTCATCTTTGAAATCTTTAATCATTTCTAGATTCTGTTCTCTGAATTCTTTAAACATTTCTAAGTTCTGTTCTCTGGATTCTTTGAACATTTCCAGAAAAAATTCTTTTGTTAGTACATCTCCACTAGGGGGCATAGATGGTGGGGGCTGCAACTTTGTGCCAGGTATGGGAGACGTTTTCGGAGGTAATTTAACAGAGGTTGATTTAGATGCCATTATATTTTGGTTTTAATTATTTATTCTAAATTACTAATCCACTGTGCTATGTGGAGAAAAAGAAATTCCTCCCCCCCCCTTTTTTCCCTTCTTATTTTTTTTCTTTTTTTTTTTCCAAGGGGTTTTACGGAGGATTTCAAAAGAGAAAGTCCGTTTAGAATGTTTGGAATGTGTCTGAATCAACAAAGAGTCTTGAAAGCTTTAAGGGAGTAGCTCTAATTAAATTATAAGAGATTATTTCTTTACTTCTGTAGCAGGAAGCCGGAGATAACAGATGCAGAAGCTGTAAACGCCATTTTGAAGACAATTAAGCAAAAGAGGTTTTTATAACATTGAAGCTGGTATTTCAGATAGAGAAAGGTTTTAAAGTTCACAAGTTGGTCTTTGCTCGTATTGATTTTTAATAGTCTCTTTTCTAAAGATTGTCCTGAGGGGGAGGGGATCCTGTCTCGTGCTGTGAATAACAGCTGCGAAGTGCAGGTCGGAGTTGAATGACTCAGCTTTGGGTTGATCCTCCCCCTCCGTCCACAGCTCACAAAGAAACAAACTGTGAACTTCAAAGAAGATTCTTACCAGCTGAGATTCCTCACTGCTTTTTTCTTGTCTGAAAAAAGAGTTATCTTCTTGATATTGAGTAGATAACGATCCTGAATTCTGGGGGCAGCTCTGTTAAGCTGCCGACCGGCGACAGGCCACTCCCCGGAAGTCCACTAGACTCTTTACTCAGTTCTAAACCTACAAAGCCTATCATGCAGTGCAATGATCAGTGAAATGCACTGTTAGTGAAAAAATGGTTGATTCTAAATTAAGGCTCTAACTTTGACTTATTGGATCAATTCAAGAGGTGATTTTTTAAAAGGACAGTTTGTAGAGTTCTTGCATACTCATTACCAGGATTTTCCCCATGAGAAGATATCAAAATGTCAGTAAACATCATTGAAAAATAGAATTTTGGAACAGCTGGTTGGAAGTGATAGATTATGCTAAGATTTTTGTATAATGTTCCTTTTCATGTTTGAGTAGCTATCCCTGATTAGCTGTATCCCATACTAGTATGTAATTGATTATGACTGCTTTCCATCACGAATACCCAATGCTTCATTTTATTGTTTCAAACATAGACCTAATAGGCAGGTATTTTGATTTTTGATTAAGCACGTTGATTTATTCCTATCAATTTACCTCCACATATTTTAGTATCTCACCAAAAAGATTATAGGGAGACTTGTGCTCTGTTCTATTGTGGTATAGAGTAAAAGGAAATCTAAGTAAATATCCTCATGATCAGCACTTTTTAAAGTTTCAAACATGAAGCAATGTTTTCAAGACCAACTCTCTGTTTTTCTTGCAAAAAAAAAAAGAAAAAAAGAAGGGGCCTGACTATTGTTAATTTGTTATGAGATGTTTAATGCTTTTTAGTAGTGCTGCATTGGATATTTATTTGGCATTAGGTCTGATCATTCTCATTTAATATGATGGAAGAAGATTGGGCTTAAAAACTTGTCTGAACTACAGAGGAACCACAGGAAAATCTATAGTATAACACCCTCCTTTTTCAAACCCTGATGGTGCAGTGATTAGAATGCAGTATTGCAGGCAAACTCTGCCCACAGTCAAGAGTTCAATCCTGATGGGGCTCAAGGTGGGGTTCAGCCTTCCATTCTTTCAAGGTTGGTAAAATGAGGACCCAGATTGTTGGGGGCAATAAGCTGACACAGTAAACCACTTAGAAAATGCTGTATGGGCTGGTATCCAAGTCTAAATGCTATTGCTATTCAAAACTCACAGCAATTCTATCCTTGGTATATCTGCTTTCCTGTCAAACTGTTCATGCGACTCTTCCCCAAATGGATTGGTCTATTAAAATGACATGTTTCCTTCTGAGTCCAGTATGAAATCCTTCCTCCCCAAATACAATACAATACAATAGCAGAGTTGGAAGGGACATTGGAGGTCTTCTAGTCCAACCCCCTGCCTAGGCAGGAAAGCCTAGACCTTTTCAGACAAATGGCTATCCAACATCTTCTTAAAAACTTCCAGTGTTGGGGCATTCACAACTTCTGGAGGCAAGCTGTTCCACTGATTAATTGTTCTAACTGTCAGGAAATTTCTCCTCAGTTCTAAGTTGCTTCTCTCCTTGATTAGTTTCCACCCATTGCTTCTTGTTCTATCCTCAAGTGCTTTGGAAAATAGTTTGACTCCCTCTTCCTTGTGGCAATCCCTGAGATATTGGAACACTGCTATCATGTCTCCCCTAGTCCTTCTTTCCATTAAACTAGACATTCCCAGTTCCTGCAACCGTTCCTCATATGTTTTAGCCTCCAGTCCCCTAATCATCTTTGTTGCTCTTCTCTGCACTCTTTCTAGATTCTCCACATATTTTTACATCGTGACGACCAAAACTGAATGCAGTATTCCAAGTGTGGCCTTACCAAGGCATTATAAAGTGGTATTAACACTTCACGTGATCTTGATTCTATCCCTCTGTTTATGCAGCCTAGAACTGTATTGGCTTTATTGGCAACTGCTGCACACTGCTGGCTCATATTTAAATGGTTGTCCACTAGGATTCCAAGACCCCTCTCACAGTTATTACTATTGAGCAAGGTACCACCCATACTGTACCTGTGCATTTTGTTTTTCTTGCCTATATGTAGAACCTTATTTTTTTCACCATTGAATTTCATTTTGTTAGATAGTGCCCAATGTTCAAGTTTGTCAAGATCCTTCTGTATCTCCTGGTAATTTGAATTTGTCTAGGGTAGACATCTAGGTGCTCACTTACCATTTTCTTCCCTATTTCAACTTGTGTTCCTAATCACATTTTTGTGGTGTTGTCTTTGGTAGGTTGGACTGTTTTTTCCCCTTTGTGTAAAGACAGATGCAAAAAATGAGTCAAATAGTTCTGCTTTCTCCCTATTGCTTGTCATCTTCTTGCCATTTTCTCCCAGCAATGGACCAATTGTTTCCTTCACCCTTTTCTTGTTTTTAACATGTTGGAAGAAGCTTTTTTGTTATTTTTTTACTTTTGTGGCAAGCCTTTCTTCATTCATTTTGTGGCAAGCCTTTCTTCAAATCTCCAAGTCCAAATCAGGAAAACGTCATTGCATATTACAGAGGAATTGCAACTGCAGCCTTTCCCCCACCCCCCATATTAACCTGATTAAGCTCAAGAAATGACAAAGGGGAAGAAACCCTCCTAATTTTGCATTACTTTATGTTTGGTTATTGTGTTTTATATAAAGTTTTGGCCATCTGGGAAAACACCCCCCACAACCCCCAACTTCCTTAGGCAGGTGGCTTTCTGATAGTCCAATCTTCTGAGTTTCAAGGACATTTCAAATCTTATTTTATTATTGTGGCTCAGAGAGTGTTATGATCTAGAATGGCATCTGATGTTTCATAAAAAACTTCTTACAGGTTCCTTTTTTTCTGGCACATCATATAAGGTAAGGAACGAAAGCCAAACATAAAGCATCTTTTTGGTTCTGATCTTGAGCTGTTTACAGATTTCAGCTGTCTCTCCCCCCTCCTTCTTATTTTCTTCTCACTAGAATTCATATAGAATTATGAAGATATGAAGATTTGGATGGCCACCTAAAGACACAATTAAACATCTATTCTTTTAAAGCCATTTAAACTGGAGAGTCTCATCTCATTGCATAGCAGTTAAATCCATAACACAGGTCTGCAACTAAAAAGCTGTTTGATTATTTTCATCTAATTTCCATGTATTTTGGTGTGCTGAAAACAAATAAAATATTGAAAAAACTCCTAGACGTCATGATTTGCCACAACATGCAAAATTGTCTTCTAATTTATCATTTTTTTTTTAAAAAATGGTATTTTTTATACTATGGGTTTTTAACCAAATTTAAAGTCCAAATTACTATTAATTAATTCACATAAGTGCATTTAAGATATAAAATGTCAAAAAAAATCCTTAAAGGATTTATCCAAGTTATGTAAAAAAATATAGCACTGTAAATCTGATGGTCAGCAATATATACATATGCTAAGCAAGTTTAAATCTGTGCTTCTAATGGTAGAAGGGGTTAATCTTTCCTGAAGAATCCAGTGGGAGGGAGACACAGGACAGATAGCAGCATCTCCAGTCAGTGTAGGGGTCGTGGCCAGCACTGTGATGTCTCTTGTATGGACACAGAGCTGCTTTCTCCTGCATGCCACACTTGTGCACGAATTATCATTAGGTCCTTGGTTCTAGGTTGTTTTTAATTGCAATTCATGTTAGCTTGTCATTCTTCAACTGTTATGTTATGGCTCCGCAAAAGTGTATTAATTTGTTAGACAGTTTCTGTTTCATCTGTGGTTGAAGTGGTTCAGTTTCAATATGTAAACATGAAAACAGCTAATAAGATTATTTAGTAATTTTCTCCTTCCTATTAGCTTTTCACAGGCTCTGGAGCAGCACCTCCAAGACTTTGTAGGGAACATATGTGTTCCTTGGGGCATCAGGTTATGCAATGTCAGTTCTGGTGCAATCAATGAGAGCCAGTCGAAATATTTGAATATATTGAGTGGTAAATTGTTTCCGGTAATGGATCATTTCACTGAGTGGAGTTCAGAAAAGGGAAATCTTTCAAAGTAAATCTTTTTGATCTTTCAAATGGGAAAGTATTAAAAATGAAGAAAGGGAAATAACTGCAATTTAATAGAAATATTCTAATCATTTATATCCAAATGTAGTTATTTTGTTAGGATATATAAACTCGGAAATCTCATTTCTGCATTTTAAAATGGAGTCTTTGGTATCGGTGGGATTCATCAACACCAAGATTTAGAAGGTTCATGCTATAAAACAGGAGTAATATATTTGTTTTCAGGGTTGGCATGAAGATGAATGAAAGGAATACTTTAGAAAATATTGTATAAACATTTATAATATTCCTATAAATGAGCATATCTAATGCCATGTCTTATGGCAAGGGTGTACAACTTAAAGTCAATAGGATGTACATGCTGTATTATACCTTTTAAGGTATTAGAACATTACTAAATATATAGAAAAAAATATGAACTGTAGCTAACTAATTCACTTTTGATTACATTCTAATTAAGTAAAATCAAATATGGCTTTTTTTTCACTCTGTCCCTGATCATCATTCAAACTTCAAATCAATGGTGGGTTGCAGGCGGTATACCAGCCCAGAGCACCGGGTACCGTTCTGGTACGGTGCTCCAGAAGTCCCACCTGCCTGTCCATCATCCTTACCTGTCTTTAAACTCTTTTGCGCTTCCGCACACATGCATGACGCGTACAGCATCTGAACGATGCTCCACCAAGCAGCTGGAGTGTCACGGGGGCTTGTGGAGGCATTGCTGGAGGGTAAAATGCATGTGCGTACTGCGTGCATTCATGTGGAGGACGCCGGGCCCCATTGCAACTGTACAGGTTGCAACAGGATCCGGAACCCACAAATATACGTAAGCTTTAGTCTGAACAAAATTATATAGCCCTAATTTATGGTGATCACAGAATGATTTTCCTGTATCCCATGAACAAATAGACCACTATAAGGCAATCCAAAACATCACTCTTTACACTCCATCCATATGTATAAAGAATCCCAATTGTCTTTGGCTAAAGAAATAGACTAGAGAGGCACTTTTTGTAAATTTCTCTTCTTGCTGCATTTGGATACATATAATGGTTAGAACAGTAAGGAATAATGCAGGAAGTGTCTCTGGGTTTGCAATAGAAAGGAAAAATAAATACAAGTTATCTTTCCCATTCCTTTATGAGAAACCTCCACTGGCTCCAATAAAGCAGATGCAAAAGAAAGTAAATATTCCTCCTCCAGTGAAGTCTCTTGCTTCCAGTCCTGAGAACTTGTCTGGGGAAGTAAAACCCTCAGTGTCTTGTGGTCACATGGTCCCTTTGACAAGCCTGAGCAACAAAACAGCAAAGTCAATGGCCAGAAAGCCCATGGCTATATGGGAGGGGATAATTGTACAATTAGCCAATTTGAATCTTGTAGGTTGCCATTATTCCTCAGAATAGTATATTTGCCCAGAAGATGACTTGTCCCATTTTCCAATGGCAAACACAATTTTGTGGCTGAATCACTTTTAAATGTCTTCAACAGCAGCTGAGTCCTGAGTCTGTGTTTCTGAGCTGAGGATGTATTATAAAAAAAAAAAAAGTCATATTGATGTTTGGGTCAAGGAGGTTATCTAGATGAGCTTACAGTTAAAGACAACTGACACTTGGGTTATCATGAAGGCACCCTCATAAGCTCATATCCTTTAACAAAACATTCTCCTGGCTTATTAAGAAGAATATGAGAAAGAGCATGTTGTCTGTACTATGTTGGTACATCTTAGTGTTCCTAGATTAGTTTTCTTCTTCCTTCTGAAGACAAAGGATGTTAATTTTGTAGAGTCTAAAATAATCCACAAGCCCTTCTGCCCTCATTAATCCTTTTGGCATCTCCTGCAGCTTTTTAGCAATCTACTCATCTAATCAACCTTGCAGCTGTATAGGATCACAGTTTTTCTCTGCCTAACGAGTTGCCTTCAGTTTGCTGTGGGATAAAAGATGGCGATCTCTGTGACTTTCCTGACTATTGATGATCTCTGGCGGGCCAGGGATCGATGATCTCTGCTGGGCCAGGGATAGAGGACATTCCTCTATCCTGGTGCTTCTTGACCTCTCAGCGGCCTTCGATACCATCGACCATGGTATCCTTCTGCGGAGGTTGTAGGAGGTGGGAGTGGGAGGCACCGTTTTGTGGTGGTTCTCCTCCTACCTCTTGGACAGGTTGCAGTCGGTGTTGGTTGGAGGACAGAGGTCGACCCCTAGGCCCCTTAAATATGGGGTGCTGCAGGGCTCGGTCCTGTCCCCCCTCCTATTTAACATCTACATGAAGCCGCTGGGTGAGATCATACACCGGCACGGGATCAAATACCATCAGTATGCGGACGATACTCAATTGTATCTGTCCGCCCCGTGCCAACTCAGCGAAGTGGTGGAAGTGATGTGACAGTGCCTGGAGGCTGTCAGGGTCTGGATGGGAGCGAACAAGCTTGCACTCAATCCAGACAAGACCGAGTGGCTATGGATGTTGCCCCCCAAGGATAGTCCAGATATTCCATCCCTTAGCCTGGGGGGTGAAACTCTACATCCCTCAGAGAGGGTCCACAACTTGGGTGTCCTCCTGGATTCGCAGTTGTCATTAGAACATCATTTGTCGGCTGTGACCAGGGGGGCTTTTGCCCAGGTTCGCCTGGTGCACCAGTTGCAGCCCTATCTGGACCGGGAGGCACTTTGAATGGTCACTCATGCCCTCGTCACCTCTAAGCTCGATTACTGTAATGCGCTTTACATGGGACTGCCCTTGAAAAGTGTTTGGAGACTACAGTTAGTCCAAAACGCAGCCGCGCGAGCGATTATGGGTGTACCTAGATACACCCATATTACACCTATCCTCTGTGAGCTGCACTGGCTTCAAGATGCTGGTCATCACCTTTAAAGCCCTACATGGCCTAGGACCTGGATATCTGAGAGACCGCCTCCTGCCACATACCTCCCAACGGCCGGTAAGAACTCACAGACTGGGCCTTCTCCAGGTGCCGTCGACCAGACAATACTGGCTGGCGGCTCCTTGGAGGGCCTTCTCTGTAGCTGCTCCGACCCTGTGGAGCGACCTACCCATAGAGATACGGACCCTCCCCACTCTCTCGGCCTCCCAAAAAGCCACTAAAACCTGGCTGTTCCGGCAGGCCTGGGGCTGTTGACTCCAGGAATGAGGTCCAGCCCCACCTAGACTGACTGTATGGTGCGTTGTTTTTAAATTGTTTCTTTTAAAATTGTTTTCTTATTTTAATCTCCTGATATTAACTTTTTCTGTAACCCGCCCGGAGTCCTATGGGATTGGGCGGCATATAAATCTATTAAAAGTTAAAGTTAAGTATATTCACATCCTACCTCTTTAGTAAGTATGTGTACAAACAAAATGTAAATCAATTGTAATGACATGTGCTACCTAAATAAATCACTCTTCCCTGAAATAGTAAAACCCAGGTTTAGAAAGAAGCAAGGCAAAAAAAATTACGAATAACCTCATTGTATGCTTGATGTGCCATGCTTGGAGACTTAGAGATTGTATTTGATTTTACCCTAGGAGAATAAAAATATATCCATGGAGAATTACTCAATAAAGGTAATTATTGCTTTGAATACAATGTGTCAGTTCCATTCATTTTTTTCTAGGGGAAATCCAGCAAACCTTCAAGTTGCATATATATTCATTACTTCTCAACTGTTTCTAATAGCATTCTTTAAGGTGAGATGGCAAATTTCAATCTTGTCCTAGAAACAATCTTCTGTGTTTCTGATTGGTATTGCTGGAGCTGTCACCCTTCCTATGGTAGGTAATAATTTTCCATATTTTAAAATGTGTTAATCTAAGGTTATTAAAGTATGAGTTAGGCTGCTTTAGAGAGATGCTGGAAAATGGCAGTCCAATTTCTTCCTAATTCCCAAAGTCCAATGCATCTATATTTCTATTGCTAAAATGAGCTAAAATATAAAACGACATCCTGCCCTACACCCACATCTGGGAGATTTGAACAGATAACAGGTTTGATTAATATTGTCAGAGGACCAAATGGCTCTCTAGTTTCTTAAATTTGTTGCTGCCACCATCATTATTTTTCACAAGGATCTCTCACTGGAAATACCTTGTAACTTTTCTTTATCTAGTATCTTCTGGCTAGGGGGGATTTGCATCAATCCTGAATACTGGCTAAATTCTCTGACTATGCACCCCATGCTGCTTTCTATCTTCAATTCATGCAGGTACCCATGCTGCTGGTATTATTATGTATCTTATGACCAACTTTGATAGTGGAATGTTACATACCTTTGACCACCATCTGTCGGCTGTGACCAGGGGAGCATTTGCCCAGGTTCGCCTGGTGCGCCAGTTGCGACCCTTCCTGAACCAGGAGGCTCTCACAACAGTCACTCGTGCCCTTGTGACCTCTAGGCTGGAATACTGCAATGTGCTCTACATGGGGCTGCCCTTGAAGAGCATCCGGCGACTTCAGCTAGTCCAGAATGCGGCCGCGCGAGCGATTGTATTTTTTTTTTTTGTATTTTATTTAACATTTATAGGCCGCCCTTTTCCCTGAGGGGACTCAGGGCGGCTTACAATAATGAGGGAAGGGGAGTGAAAGACAAAATACGACAAAAGAAAAGTGAAATAACAAAAAATGCTAAAACACAACATTCACTCAGCATTCGGGAGGGGCAAGAAAATTTATCCCCAGGCCTGACGGGCCAGCCAGGTCTTGAGGGCTGTGCGGAAGGCCTGGACTGTGGTCAGGGTACGGATCTCCACAGGGAGATTGTTCCATAGCGTCGGAGCAGCAACTGAGAAGGCTCTCCTCCGGGTGGTCGCCAGTCGGCACTGACTGGCGGATGGAATACGGAGGAGGCCCGCTCTATGCGATCTGATTGTGGGTGCACCTCGGTTCGCCCACATAACACATATCCTCCGCGAGCTGCGCTGGCTACCTGTTGATCTCCGGGTGCACTTCAAGGTGCTACTTACCACCCATAAAGCCCTTCATGGTAGTGGATCTGGGTACTTGAGAGACCGCCTCCTGCCAATTACCTCCTCGCGACCTATCAGATCACACAGATTAGGCCTCCTCCGAGTTCCATCCGCCAGTCAGTGTCGACTGGCAACCACGTGGAGGAGAGCCTTTTCAGTAGTAGCTCCGACCCTTTGGAACGATCTCCCCGTGGAGATTCGTACCCTCACCACCCTCCAGACCTTCCGCACAGCCCTTAAGATCTGGCTATCCCATCAGGCCTGGGGTTAAAGATTGTAATTCGTCCCTACCCTAATGATGAATGTTGTTTCTATTTTTAATTATGTACTGTTTTTATATGTCACTGTCTGTATTCCCTCCCCACAAGTTGTAAGCCGCCCTGAGTCCCCTCAGGGAAAAGGGCGGCCTATAAATAAACTTACAAATTACAAATACACACCTTAATGTTGCACCTCAGCCTAGCCTATCTACAACTGAGCCCATGACAATGTTAACTTACTGGAGCTTCCATTAGTTACTGTGTGCTAGTCCAGTCTCCTCTAGCTATAAACAATTGGCTAGGGGGGGGAAAATCAATGTATTAGCATTCTGATGCCAATTTATGCTAATTTTCTTTCTCTTCTCGCCTGAGGATTGTGATACTAAATTAAAGACAATAAATTAAAGACTATTCCCTATTCAAGCAGTACAAAGAATAGTTTCCCAAGTAAAATCATAAGAGGAAACCTATCCTAGCCTGTTGGATCATATTGATTACCCATAGTGGCTAGCCAGATGATTCCAGAAATCCAACAGAATCAACAATTATTTCCTCTTCCTCCATCATTTCCCAAGTAAATAATGCATAGACTTCATACCTGGTTATTGCTATCTTTTGCCTAATCCATATTTTAAAGCCACACCAAGGCTGAAATTCATTAGCACATCTGGCTCACAGGAGCTAAAATATTTCTGGAGTTTGGTTAATCTTAACTGTTCAGATTTGAAAGATGGAGCTGCTGTAGTGAAAAACCAGAGACAGGTGTCTTTGGATGATTTAATCCAGGGGTACAGCCTTGTATATGATGAATGGTGACTTGTACAAGTCCACCAAATTGAATTATAAATCCAAAAGCTGGACAATTCTAACATTTTTCCAAGTTTCTCTTTTCAGATTCTAGAAATATTTCTACAAACTTGTTCTTCTCCAACTCTAAAATTGATGTATGAAAAATATATGAGCTAGGAATGTTGCCAGAAATAATAAAAAATACTCACAGAAATAATGATAATAAAATCATACAGTTTACCCAAGTGTTATGAGCATATGTAGCAGCAAAACTATTTTCTGTGTGGATGGTCATGAAGTATATCTGTTGTGCTCTTTCTGATTGTTCCCACAGGACCTCATCAGAGTTGTTTCATTATTTCAATGTTTGACAATGTTTGGACCATCTAATTATCTCTGTTTTGTTCTTTAGTTGTTAAGTGCCAGCAATAAAATAATTATTTAGGCACAATACAGAAGGCAGTCTGGATGCAGCAAAAAAGAGATATCTATGCTGTCATGGATGTTGTTAATCACCTCAATCATAATCTAAATTCAGGGTATACCACAAATTTCACCAACATGTTCTCCATCTTTCAACCCAGAGTTTTCACTTGAGAAACGAATGATCAGGTTCAAACTATTCTACTTCACACATATTATGCAAAGATTCTCTCTCTAGTAAGGGCTCTAATGCTGTAATAGCTGGAGAGTAAGAAAGAATAATTCAGTGGCATATTACAGTGGTGACATGAAAAAACAACCGGGTTGGGTGTAGACCATCCTGGAGAAAGTATTTATGTGATTTCTAGGATTCAAAAATGATTTGATCAATCAATCAAATCTTTTCACTTCAATTTTCTTATTCCATTGTGTGCCAGTTTTCCACAGGAAGGAATGTACATTGATAAAATGACACATACATATAAACATATACATAATTCTATAGTCTATTCTGGTGTAGAGAAAAAAACTAATAAAGGACAATATTTGTAGCTCAGGGTTGACATGAGGAGTCTGTGGTGATCTCTGAGCTTGCTTGTTTTCTTGCAGACGTTTCATTACCCAAACTAGGTAATACCTTCAGTGCTCTGATGATGCTACCTAGCTTGGGTAATGAAACATCTGTAAGAAAACAAGCAAGCTCAGAGAGCACCAAGGGCCCCTCAGAGAAAAATCTTTTCAGAAACATTCTCTATGGTGCTTTCTGAAGAGTTGTTTGTCTCCAATCAATTGCTGACCACAGCTTGCAGCATCTGAGAGGCCTTTGCTGGCCTCAAATCATATTCCCTTTTGTGAGAGGGACATGGTTGGGAAAAAGGAAAGCACATTTTACTCTGCATAAGCTGAATGGGTAGGTCTTGTGAGATCAATTATACTGGCAGGGCAGATATTCTTAGCTCTGTTTTAGGTGATTCTAGAAGCTTTGCCAAAAGTTTCAACAAAGAGTGACCTTGTTCCTTCAGAGGTAATATAGATCTACTATAATTAGAAAAGTCTGTATCTCCAGTGTTGCATGGACACATAATCATTCCAAGAAGCGTCAGAGAAAGAAAAACCTTCCTCTAAATTGCCCAACACTGCTGTCTACATTCAAAGTTTGTGTAGTTAAATAACAGACAATGGAAGATCAGACACCTCACACATTAAAAGAAACAGATCCATCTCTGTTGTCTAAATGGTCTGAGATTTTTTTAATATAATCAAATGTAACACCATTAAAATAATTGGAGAAATATGTCTTCAAAACCCTTCAGATAAATGACATAGACTTATCTGGGCAATCAATACCTCATAATTTTTCCATTAATAATGCTGTTCCTTAGAATGAATTTTATCTGTCACTGTATTTGCAGAAAAATCATTGAAGGTTTTCATAGCTGAAAGGGGGAAGGAAGCAGTTTTGTGGATTGACCCTTTTTTCCTACAATCTTCCCCATGCCATCTTCACCATTGTTCTAGAGGTACACCATTCTCCTTTATCAGAGATATACCAGTTCTTTGGAGCAGTGGTGGGATTCAAATTTTTTTACTGGTTCTATGGTCGTGGCTTGGTGGGCATGGCAGAGGAAGGATACTGTAAAATCCCCATTCCCTCCCCACTCCAGGGGAAGGTTACTGCAAAATCCCCATTCCCTCCCGATCAGCTGGGACTTGGGAGGCAGAGAATAGATAGGGGCAGAGGTGGTATTTACTGGTTCTCTGAACTACTCAAAATTTCTGCTACTGGTTCTCCAGAACTGATCAGAACCTGATCAGAACCTGTTGAATAACATCTCTGTTTTGGAGCAGATTTGAGATATGCCTAGGTCAGTAATAGATCTGTTGAAGTGCCATTTTGTGAAGTATCCCTTCAAATACTTTCTATGACTCTTCCTAGACAACCATAATCATACCTCTACTTAATCTAAGTAAAGTAGAGTTAAATACAATATAGCCAGTTTTGATGCCCTAAAAGATCCTCTCCAGCTCCGTGTTTCTATGATAAACCAAACATAATAGAAACATATACAATGGTTAAACACAAAATTTTAAATAGAAAGCAATTACACAGCTGATTTTTCATGGACATTTTTGTTTATGTTATCACTTAAAGTAGTAGCTGTTGTGCCTCAAGGCTGGATCATTATCACATAGTAGAAATCATTTTCATTTATGTCACAATCTTGCCAGAAAAGAAATGTTATGGGCATTAATGTTTTATATTTCCTTTGAAAAAATTGGTGAAACTGTTTTATATCTCCAGAGAAATGTTCTTGACAACTCATTGCAGAAGCCCAACATTTTTTGAATCAACCAATGAAAAAAATCTACTCAGAGGACAAGAAAAGTTCTGAGAGGGAGGAGATGAATGGTGGTTTCATTTCTTTGAAGAGTCAGAACATCCTGTGTTGTCCTGGCACGCAAACAAATCATCCTTTAAGATCCTGATTCAATACTTTAGTGGATGGAGATTTTGTAATCCAAGAGTCGGCAGTCCAAGACTAAACATACACTCCCTCCTAAATCATAAAGATCAAACCAGAAAGGCAGGGCTCTTCTCTTTCAATCATTTAACTAAATGTATGCTCTCATATCAAAATGTGATGTAAGCAAATATATCTGCAAAGCAAATAGTCTTTAATAACTGAATAAAGGCAATCAAGAAAAATGTTATTGCCACACTCCAAACATTATTTGTTATAAATACCTTTGTCTCAGCCATGACTTGACAGCTCTCTACTAATCATCTGTGCCAGGAATGGTTCAACTTTTCCTAGTTAGCCACACTCAGTGGTATTGGAGGAGGAAGCAATAGTTAAAGAGATTTCAACTAATAAAACTGAACTTTAACATTCCTGAGGGCAGAGTCAAGATTGTAAGCTTTTGTTACTGGGCATTTTTCCTTTCTAATGCCTATTTGAGATCTAAATATTCAGAATGACTAAATTCAAAAATGCAAATAGAGAGCTTAAAAGTTTTAAAAGCTTTAAAACTCTATGTACTGGGAGTTGGAAGCTGTAAATTATATCCATTGACCTATGCTACTTTTCTTTCTGTGTACCATTAACAGAGAAAATATATTGCACATTACTAAAAAGACATACTATAAAGATAATAAATAGTATGGGAAAACCAATATTGGCTTTAATACATGTTACAGCATTTTTGAAGTCTTCCCTAATTTGTAATCTGTAATAATTTCAACTCCATTCACCAAGTCATTTAGTTTCTACTTATTTTATTACTTACATTAGTTATGAGCTTCATTCAAACTGAAAATGTATTGATTTACTAAATGGCACCATCTCTGCTGGAATTACTTTTACAGTAATTTTAGGGGTATCAACAAGCTTGCTGCAATCCCGGTATCAAACCACACCTCCAAAACACTGGAGACTGTTCCAAAATGCTAAAAAAAGATACAGTTTCCTAGAAAACGACTCATCCAATAATATTCCCATTTTATTGGGCAGAGGAGTGCGTGTCTTCTGCATGATTGTATTGGACTGAGATTTGGGGAAGAGGTGTGAATGTTCTAGGCCAGCGATGGCTAACCTTTTCCGGACTGAGTGCCCAAAGTGTGCATGGATCCTGTGCATGCGCCCTGCTCCTGTGCATGCATGTGTGCCTTCCCTGCATGTGCCCTGCCCTTGCATGTGCACACAGCCCCATGTAGGCCCCCCGCCCCCCCACGTACACTCACTCCTGCATGTACTCCGCCACCTGCACATGCGTGGCAGAGACGCAACAATCAGCTGGCTGGCGGGAGGTGCACGCACATGCGCAGCAGAGCTGAACTTGGGTGATGGCTTGCATGCCCACAGAGAGGGCTTTGCATGCCACCCTGGCATGTGTACCATAGGTTCGCCATCACAGTTTTAGGCAGACCATGATGAGGTCTAAGATGGAAATCTTAAACAGGTTTGCTTAAACCGTATCCAGGATAACATTCCAATTACTGAATGTCTAGAGCCAGGTTTTAGCTGTATCTTTAAATTACAACAATTGTCCCAGATTCTGCAATTGATGAGACATTATGCTTTGTTTTGAATCAAATATCAATCCACTGCCCTTTCATCTTAAACAGTCTATTTTTTAACACCTAAGATGAGCAATTTCCTCAAATCCCATATAGCTCGATTCTTTGGAAACTTCTATTGTATCAGTCACTGCGTTGTTTCCTCTGGAGCTTCCACTCTAGTCATGCACAGGGGTTATGAAGGCGACAGTTTGTCACTCTTGATATATTGGAAGAATTCATCATTACATGCATTTGCTACTATCTGAAGCATCCAGAGGATTCAGAAAAACTGAATTCTTGCTGTAATAACTTATCTGTTCTTTTTCAGTATAAGGTATAAAGTCCAAAATGAGATGGAATATCTCATAAAGATCTCAGAAGCACCTCATTTTATAATCTGAGGACCTGTATCAATGTCATTAGAAGAGCACTATGAAGTTGAGGTCTTTATACCTGTTTACAAATGTAATTGAAAGAAAACATCCAATTTTGAATATCAGTCTTGAATTTTCACTGTCAAATAATGTGTTTCTGCCAATTCTGTGCCACTCAGATATTGTTTTGAATTCTCTATGCTTGATTTGTTAAAATAACTTATAACTAGCTTTATAACTCATCTATAACTATTTGAAAGCATTTATAGACCGTATTTACTATTTATCTAAGTTCCAAAAACATCTAAAGACCCATTCAAATAAACTCAGTAAAAAATTCTGGCATAATTATCTCTGCTCCCCTTTGAAGGTATTATCAAGAAGTGTGTACAGATGTGTCAGATCTACTGAAAAATGTATGGTTCTTCTTCAATAAATCTTCCTTCAAAATTACAACAAAATGGCCATGGAAACTATCAGTTATGAGTCTGGAAGAGATTTTTTGAGTCCATGACTTCCCCTCCTCCTTCTCCTCCTGTCCCTGAAAATAGAATTATCCCCTGATACTTGCTTGGTCAAGTCATCCTTCCTCATCTGCCCAAAGGTGTACTCTGCAAGGAATTTATCTTACAGCAGGACTTAATATAAGTACCTGAACACTCTATAGCAATGGACTATGCTTCAGTACTCATAGATCATATTATGGCATTAAAACATCTACACGTTTTCCTAACATATGATGATCCTTGAGCTTTTCCTGTCAGAGAAGATTTATAAAATGTTATGTCTGCTTTTAAATACTGGAGGGGTAGGGAAGAATTTTTCAATGATTTTACTTTTCCTCATGATTCTCAACATTTACATGAGCATAAAAACGATAGGATCCAGCCTTGGTCACAATAAGAGCTATATATGAATTTATAACTTGCAAAACAGACAATTGTCTCATAAATATTCTGAACTTGGGAGGACATATGAGCAACATTAGCCAGCAATTATTTTGTTATGAGATTAATAAGCATTATGGAGGTACTCATGAATATTATGTTTCTTGCACATCATCCAAACTTCACCATGGCAAGAACTGAGTGTATATGCAACAGACATACTGGTCATCTAAAATTGGGTATAATGTAAATTAATTTATATTTTAAGTTGAAAACTTATATTTTGTACATACTTACTGTGATCCTCAGCTCAATGGGGTTTATTTCAAGTAGTCATGAAGAGGACTGCATCTTTTCTATGTATACAAAGACATACAAAATGGTAGCATTATTTTCAGGAAGTCAGAAACTCATCCAAAGCTTAATTCTGTGAGTTTAGCAAGTGTGTTGATTTGCTAAACCAACAAGAGTCACAAAGCATCCTGAGAAAAATTTGATTTACGTAAAATAAATAGTAATAATTATCTGAACTGTCTCTTGCACTTCCTTATTCTGTATGCCCCTCCAGCTCATATGTGTGCTTGTGCATTTTGTATAAATTAGGCAATGCCTGGGTGTGAAGCTAAGTTTCCTGTTTTTCATTACAATTAATATTAATAATCTTTTTGGGAAGAGGTTCTGCCTCACCTAGCCGCAGTTGTTGCCCATTTTTGAAATATGAAGCTGTAGAAATCATACAGAGTGTACCTCTTCCCTTTTACTTTATCTCTCAGCAGATGGAACTACTATGGCAGCAAGAAGGATGGCAACAAATGCACGCAGAGAGGAATTGCCATCCTTCCTCTTTATGGAGAATGAATGACTTGGAGTAAAATTACAATTGCTGTTCAGTTATAAGAGTATATTGCTGAACAAGTGCAGAATGGCAGAAATGCTAATGAATAATAGGGCTATTTCAAGATTCAGCAGTAGAGAACTAACTATAAGCTCATAAATCACTACCTGTCAGGACTAAGCTAGAAAGAAATTTGATAAGTTCTATAACAGAAAGGGGTGTTTTCTAGTTCAGGGTCCCTGAAACCAGTGGTTTAAGATGAACTTTTAAGTACCATAAGCAGATGTTATGACACAATGGATGGGAAAGCAAGGAAATGTAGACTCTTGGTACAGGTGGTCCTCGACTTACGACCACAATGGTGGCCATCATTTCTGTTGATAAGTGAGACATTTGTTAAGGGAATTTTGCCCCATTTTACAACCTTTCTTGTCACAGCTGTTAGGTGAATCACCACAGTGACTCGGTTGTTAAGTGAATCTGGCTTCTCCATTGACTTTGCTTGTCAGCAGGTCGCAAAAGGTGATCACATCACCCTGGGACACTGCAACCGTCATAAATATGAGACAGTTTCCAAGCATCTGAATTTTGATCACAAGAGCATGGGGATGCTGCCATGGTCATAAGTGTGAAAAACGGTCATAAGTAACTTTTTCTGTGCCATTGTAAGTTTGAACGGTCACTAAATGAATGGTTGTAAGTCAAAGACTACCTCTATTTGCATTAGCCCATTTAGAGCAATGGTCCAGTATAATTCCTGGTTAAAATGCTTATTCTTTTTTATGTCTAAAAAGGATTGCAGTATTGAGTTAATAAAATCTATCACATAAATAAGCTCGGATCACTAGCTATGTTCAAGTGCTTAAATTCTAGTGCTATGCAGACAGCTTCCCCAGCATACAGAGGGGCAATAATAAATAAGATACCTGCTTTCTAACTATGTCCCCCTGTGGCTATATATTTAACATGTTTGCAATGGACTGATCAGATCCCCATTTGATATGAAATACCAAGAGTTGCAATGCCTCCAGGGTTTCTCACCACTTTACTTGGTTCTTATGCCACTTTATTTAAAACATTCCAGCTGAATGCCATAGTAAAAACAATTCTTGGTAGCTCACATAAAAAACACAATGTAAAACAAACCCCACACAAAAATAAAAATACAGCAACACGACAGAAATAGAGCCACACAGGCACACATGTCCACACACAAACACACATTTATATATATTATATATGTGCTAATGTGGTGCAATTCAGCCAGTTCTATCATTCAGGCGAACCAGTAGCAGTGGTAGCGGGAGACTCCGCCCACCCAGCCAGACATCATCATGTCCCATTTTTGTGCTGAAGGTCATGCACATGCGTGGAGGTGGCGCATGTGCTCACATTTGAGAACTGGTAGCGAAGGTAAGTTGATTTCACCCCTAATATGCATGCACAGTATAATATACATTCTCTCAAGAATAAAGATGTATAGATCAGGGTCAATATGGTCCATTTTATTATTCATTTTATCTTCTTTCTTATATATTTACTAGAGTTTATAGGCCACTCCAATCCAGGAGGACTCTGAACAGCTTGCCCTCCATTCTTTCAGTAAGATTAAAGTAGCTAAACAGTGTCACAGAAGAACAACTGTCAATAAAAAAAAATTGCAAAGAAAATTATGGGCCCCAAGGAAGGCTAAACATCCAAATCCAATCCAGGTGGATAGAGTTATCTAAAAAAAAATCACACTTTACCTTACTCCTGACAACTGCCCATTGTCTCATAGCATTTGAAGAAGAAAAATGATAAAACAGATAGAGTTACAGAATATTAGGGAAGGTATAAAAACCAGAAAATGTTAGCAAACAAGTTGCAGCAGACAGAAATAATTTGAACGACCTCAGTTTAATTTGGAAAGGCAGTCAGTAATTAATTTAAAGCAGCATCTTTCAAAACAAATTGAACAGATTTTTAATCAACAGAAACTGAGAGGCTGTGGGAAATGGGATTAAGATGGTGAAGTTAAGAGTGAGGCCAGCTGTGCAACGCAGAATCTATGGTTCTCTGTACATTCATTCTTCCATAAGGACAGTGTAAAAGGAGCTCTGAACTGGTTTCTAAGGGCAAACATTATAACGGGTGATTGCAATTTTCACATAAGACATTTTAAAAATCAGAAATAGGAGAAACTACTGGGAGTGGCTGCTGAACTATCACCTGAAAAAGATTATAATATCTTTAGCTGATTTTGAACCACACAGAAGTATGGATTGGATTTCAAAATGGTGTTGGAGAGGGTGATTGCTTTATTTACTGTTTATTTTATTCATTTGTAAAATTTATTAGCTACCCATTTTACTGCACAGTAAGCCTGAGCAGCGTTGGAAGAAATATTCATCTGGTTCCGTTCTAATCCCAGAGAAAGACACTGGAAACATGGAGGCTGATTGGAAATATGGTTTGTAATAGTGAAGCAGAAGCACATGAGTGGTTCTGGGCAGCTGACCACATGGGGTTGAGAGTGGGGGGCTTCTATAACTTCTTTTGGGCTTTGAACTTGAGCTTCCTTTTTTCTGTTCAAGAACATGTATTTTATTGGCTGTTGTCAGACTCCCATGTTTGTCTGAGATAAGTTTGATTGAAGCTTGGACTCTGATGCAATGCCCTTAGGAAATTGTGCAATGTAGTGAGTTCTGTGTCTTCTGCTAAATGGTTCTATTATGTCCTGAAGGGCCAAGTCTTAATCCATCACCCTGGAACTGAAGGTCTTTTGTCTTGTAGATAGGCTGGCCCAGTCCTGCTGGGGCTATTAAGAAAGGTGGAGGCTGCTTTCCAAGAGCATGTTTCTTCTTTAGGGAAATGTAATATTCTGCCTTTTTTAATATTTCCCAAAATATTTCATTCTTTTAGGTGAGGGGTGGGTGCTAACTTTGTACAGTGGCTTACAATATTAAAAGATAAAACTATATAAACTAATAATATAAACACAGTACTATAAAATTTCAACGTAGCTAATAAGATGGGGAGGGAAGGAGCACATTGAAGAGGAAGTGGTGGGATTTTTTGTTCCTCTATCAACCACCCCTAAAGTGATACTCCCCTTTGGTTAGATCCCCAAGCTCACTGGCAGAGTGAGGTCTTTAACTCTTAAAGAAGGTAAGGAAGGTTGGAGCCTGACTTTACTCTGGGGGATAAGATGTTCCCAAGGAGTTGTTGGATTGGTTTGCGTGAGTTGCAGGAGATAGTAGGGAAAAAAAGGCTTGTTGAGAGTAGGAATGAATTTTTTTTGTAAGCAAGTAGCTCATTAATTTTAGGAGGCTTGATGAGATAATTAGGATTGCTGGATGATCAAATCTCTGGAAGATGTCTGGGCTGCATTGGTACTGACATGCAATGGAAGTACAAGCTTGGAGGCAGGGGTGGGATTCAAAATTTTTAGCAACCGGTTGCTGGGTGGCCATGGCCATGGTGGGTGTGGTCTACTTGGCCTCCTGAACCATGGTGGGGAGTGTTTTCACCCTCCTCAGGCTCTGGAGACTTTCCTCAAGTCTTGGCCTCCCCTGGGCTCCAGAGGCCATTCGGAGGCCGGAAACGGGCCTGTTTCCAGACTTCTGGGAGGGCCATTTTTCACTCTCCCAGATCCTCCACATGGGCCCTGCATTTACCTGGCATCCAAAATGGGCCACGTGGAGACCCCTGGAAGGGGAGGGGTGGGTGGGGCCAGCCAGTCCTTGCAACTACCAGTTCAGCAAACCTGATGTAAAATTAGAATTTGGTTTGCCTAAACCATCTAAACCAGCTGAATCCCACCCCTGCTTGGAGGGATGTAGTAAAAGTTCCATGCTGATTTTGTTGTTTGGTAAGAAATTTGATCATAAACGAACAACAAAGCTAGTTGTTTTGTTAAATACATTTTGTTAATTTGCTTACTAGCTTGCATTGTTTTCTCTTAATATCCAAAACTCCATTAAAGTTGTCTCTAGAATACCAGGCTTCCCTGCAAGCCATAATCCTTTCTGCATTTCTAAAATCATGTTATTATGAGGCATAAAATTAAACCCAAATCATTGCAAATCGTTAGGTAGGATATCATGTGTGCTGAGTTGCATCCTGAATATTAACCTGGTTCAACTTACATAAATATGAAATAAGCAATTTATAGAATTCAGATTTCCATAGACAGTTAATCTGCTAAAATGAAGTATCCATGTAGGAGAGATAAGAAAATAGTGAATGTTCTTCTTTGGAAATAATGTAAGGTTTAGCAGCTGAATGTAAATTATAGGTGTTTTAGCTCTGGCAAGTTTCCCTGTGGGTATTTGCAGAGTAAATATTAACAACTTGTTTAAATGAAGTAGGTCATTATTCATTTCACCTATTCTTAAAAAAATCTATTCCAATTAACAGCAGGCCTCTTTTTCCTACCTCTTACCCTGATTCAGTTTCTGTACACAGTTATTTTAATCAAGCATAAAATTTAGCATGGGATAAATTTAGCTTCAATAAATGAGGTGTCATTCCAATCTTTTCTGCAAGCATTATCCTTTATCCTATATCTAAACATCTCATTACATTCAGAATTTACTGAAATCTGAATTAACCCAAGGCAGGAGTTAAGATAAGGGTTAAACTCTGGGAGTCTAGAAAAGGACACCAATTCCTTTCATTTGCTGAGAGCAAGTATGGTGGGACCTGCAGAGATGTTTCTACTTATTCTAAAAATATTCCTCTTCATGAACATTCCTTGACTTTTCACTGTGGGAAGGTGAAGCACTAATGTGCAGCACTTATGATAGGTTTGGTCAGCCTCCATGATGAACCCCATAGCTCCTAGGCTGCCAGATCATTTGCTGAGTACACCACAGGAATCACACAAAGCTTCAGTTTGATATGTAGAGAATCAAATTCAATACCGTGTTCTTTCAGTAAGATCAAATCCTTTGTTCTGCTCTGAAGGAATTGTCTTAGACAAAAAAAATCTCACATAAAGTATAAATATTAATACTGAACAATATACATTTTCCCCTAGACTTTTGTTTTTTATATGTCTTAGTTTTTTAAACTTCATTTTTATGCTTTTTAACCTGGTGCAACTTTGTTGATATAGTTTTTAGCTTTTCAAAAATTTATTAATCTTAATTATTAATACAATTATTGGGCTGGTCTATCGTCATAATAAAAAAAATGATTGCATGTGAATATTGAAGAATATCACTGAAAATCCCCTAAATAACAAGAATAAATTAGGTAATGATTGACCCCAAAAGGCTGATGAGTTGAAATCCTACAGCTTCAGATTCTTAGCTGAGTAAATTTCTTGGACTGATTGTCTCCTTATTTTCAAGGTAGCCTCTTAATTTGAACCTGGGTGGTGCTTGTTGAGCATAGAAAGGACATGTTGCTTCTTGCAGAATAAAAGGCTACTAAATTCAGCAACTTGATATGTCTGGTTGCTCATAAATAATATTCATGGAGACCCACGAATAATTCCTACCAACAGATATTTAGAACTGTACCATCTTTATTCCTGGACTTTGTTGCAGTCATTTATAGATTACTTGTAGCAATAGCAATAGCAGTTAGACTTATATACCGCTTCATAGGGCTTTCAGCCCTCTCTAAGCGGTTTACAGAGTCAGCATATCGCCCCCACAGTCTGGGTCCTCATTTCACCCACCTCGGAAGGATGGAAGGCTGAGTCAACCTTGAGCCGGTGAGATTAGAACTGCTGAACTGCAGATAACAGTCAGCTGTAGTGGCCTTCAGTACTGCACCCTAACCACTGCGCCACCTCGGCTCTTGTTTACTTTACTTGTTTACTTTCTATGACTCTATTCTAGCTCACATTTCCTAAATATCTAACTGATGGTCAAATCTTGTACACCTATTGAACATTATGTGCGATTTGCCAGTTTTACACTTTATGGATGAGTTATTTTTTATATGAGCTCACATTTGCTTCCCTGTATAAAAATATTCACATTATCATCATAATGATAAATGGTGTTAGGCATTTATAACAATAGCGCTTAGATTTATATACCACTTCATAGGGCTTTAAAGCCCTCTCTAAGCAGTTTATAGAGTCAGCATACTGCCCTCAACATTTTACCGACCTCAGAAGGATGGCAGGCCGAGTCAACCTTGATCCAGTGAGACTTGAACTGCCAAACTGCTGGCAGTCCACAACAAAATTAGTCTGCAATATGCATCCTAACCACTGTGCTACCATGGCTCTTATGTTGTTACCATCAAGGCAGGAAATAACTCCCTGTAAGTACTGCTATTAGTAATAATTTTAATAATAAAGTAAAAGTCATAACTTGAAGGCTGATGATTGACTTTCATATGATCTGTAATATTCAAAGAGCCATCTGGTGTAGTGTTAGGACACCAGATTAGGAACTGAAGGACTAGAAGTTCAAGTCACACCTTAGGTACAAAGATAGCTGGGCAGTACTTGGCCAGTAGCTCTCTGTTAACCTTAGAAAATAGGCCAATCTCTCCGAGAAGTACTCTTAGCTCTGGAGAGGGTGTTGGAGGTAGAGGAAAGAATTGAGAGAAAATTGGATTATTTGGTGCATTTGGCAACAAAATGTGATGAAATTAAGGATGTTTTTCAAACATAAAATAAGAAGATTGAAATTCAAAAAATTGAAATGGAAGATGAATATAAAGAGATTGAGCTTGTTGATATTCGTGGCAATTGGTTCATTTCTGAGGGAGGAAAGAGTGGAATATTGGAAAAGGAACTAAATGGAGAGAAAATTTACTTCAAAGGACACGACATAGAAGAAGAAGAATGCATTAAAGAAATTATGGACTATGAAATACTATTTGCAAAATATTTGATAACACTGTTGAGAATTAAAGATAAGCTGAAAAAGGAAACAGAAGGAGGGCATCAATATTATATGAGAAATACTGTAAACGAGGAGCTGCAAAGAGGAGTCCAGCCAAATTAGTTTAAGAAGATGTTTGGAGGACTGGATTCACAAATGGCAGAAGACATAAGATTGTTTTGCTATTGGAGAGATACAGGTTGATAGATGGAAGAGTATAATTTAAAAGTAGCTAAACTTAGTTAAATTCAGTGATAATAGGTATAGTTAAATAAAAATTGATAATGATAGTAATGTATACAATGTTGAGCTGTTATGATAAGTAATAATTGGATATGAATATTGAATGTTACTCATGAAGGGAAGGTTAGAAATATTTTTCGACTATATATAAAGGTTATTAATAACAATAACAATAAAAAACAAAATTAGACACAGCTAAGTTTTAACTAATAGGGGGAAAATGTTATGATGTAGGATATAATTAAATAAAGAAAGGATAACAATAATAAACTATATATATGGAGGATTAGAAAATTTTGGTATTAAATATTATGGATGTTTAGCTAGCAATAGCAATAGCAATAGCAATAGCAATAGCAATAGCAATAGCAGTTAGACTTATATACCGCTTCATAGGGCTTTCAGCCCTCTCTAAGCGGTTTACAGAGTCAGCATATTGCCCCCACAGTCTGGGTCCTCATTTCACCCACCTCGGAAGGATGGAAGGCTGAGTCAACCTTGAGCCGGTGAGATTTGAACCGCCGAACTGCAGAACTGCAGTCAGCTGAAGTAGCCTGTAGTGCTGTACTTAACCATAGCGCCACCTCGGCTCTTCAACTAAAACAGGATATGAGGATATAATGTTAATGGAGGATTTTATAAATAAGTAAATGAAATGCCAGCATGTGGTTATGTATTAAATCTTGGTATATTTTATGATGAAGGACGTTTAAATAATTATAGTCAAATAAAAGTGGAGGTATGATGATGGTAATATAATAAATATCTGAGTTAAAATATTAGAATTAATATGAATTATATTTGATGACGGTGGAAGAGATGCACAAAAGCCATTTGTAACCAACTGATACTCTTTTTGCAAACATGTGTATGTTTGTTTTGAAAATAAAATTTATATATATATATATATATATATATATATATATATATATATATATATATATATATATATATATATATATAT
The DNA here is from genome assembly GCF_051295495.1 of Thamnophis sirtalis. NCBI lineage: Eukaryota > Metazoa > Chordata > Lepidosauria > Squamata > Natricidae > Thamnophis > Thamnophis sirtalis. Next base: position 54,633,044 of record NW_028261381.1, read on the forward strand.
ATATATATATATATATATATATATATATATATAGGCATATAGGCACGCCCGCGCGCGTGCGCGCGCACACACACACACAAAAACCTCACAGAAACACACACAAACACTATATAGCAATAGCACTTAGACTTATATACCGCTTCACAGTGCTTTAGAGCCCTCTCTGAGCTGTTTACAGAGTCAGAATATTGCCTCAAACAATGTGGGTCCTCATTTTACCACCTCAGAAGGATGGAAGGCTGAGTCATATTCAGGGAATTCAGCACAATCCTTAATTCTCTCTCTTTTTCTATATAATATTATTGCTAATTACAAACCTATTCAACTTTTTTCTTACTGTGAGAACTTTGAGGGCAATTAAATAGTTTTTGGCCAACTTAATACTTTCAGAAAATTGTTTTCCCACTGGTAATATTTTGGGTTGGAAAATGCAGCCTTTTTAAATTGTCTCTTCTTAGAATCTCTTACCTTCTGCATTAAATAAATAAGAAGAAAAGCATCTCTGCTCAGCTTATTGATCCATTTTAGTGCAATAATATCCCCCTTTATTAAATTATGATCACCCTTGAAAAGATCAGTAAACCCAGGAGAATATTTTTACATACTTTAATCATTTCTAGGAGATATAAAAGTGAGGTATGAAATGAGAACTTTCTGTACTTGTGCATGGCTGAGCTTGATTGTGATTCATTCATTTTGTTTATTTTGAAATGGGGATTACAAATGTTGGAATATTTTTCTTATATGTTTACAGTAAGGAAATATTGTATAGGAAAGTTAGTAATGCTGGTTGTTGTTAGAATAAACAAGTGACTATATTAGGTAGCAAAATCTATGTAAAGGAAGAGATACATCTTATGTATAAAAATGTGTATAGAAATGTTTTGGCTCAGCAGAAGTTTGCTGTGAGTTGAGTCGGGATGCAGGTATGTTGCTCCAGCTGTTGCTCATTAGTGTCGTCTTCTGGAGATAAAAGGACTGATGGTGCCATGCCCTGGTGGCAGAAGTCAACGTCCGTTCATGGTTCGTTGTTCATCAGTCGTGGTTTGTTTGTGAGAGGCACTTGTATAAGTGATTTGCTTTCTGTAACCCTGATTCAAAGAGACACTTGGAGAAGTGATTTGCTTTCTTTCTGTAAACCTGGTTTTGCTGTAAGAGCTCTTTGTTTTTGCATTCTGCTGCGTAATCTTTTTGCCAGAGACTTTATTTATGTTTATTTTGGGCTCACAGCCAGCGTGAGCCAGGACTGATAAAGTTATTTCCTTTAAAGTCTGTCTGACTGTCGTCTGTGAACGGGTGAAGAACAAGAAAAGATAAAATTCCCATTGTCTTAACTTTAGACAAAGAGACATCTGTTTCTAGGAAGGAAGTTTGCTGTCATTTTAGGATAAAGAAACATCTGTTTTAACAGAATTTGGAAATAAGGACTGTACAAGAGGAAAGATTTTCATGCTGATATAGCAGAAATTATTGTAATAAGCTAACCCATTCCATTCTATTCATAATGATTGGCTAAATTCTGCTAAAAAGGAGGTGCTCAAAATTGTCCTGGTGTGATTGTCAATCCAGATTTTGGATTGAATAAACATAATTCATTTGACTGTCCATTGATCTTCTAGTGGTTTCTATTAGATTCCTGGCTTGGAATGAGTGTCATGTGCAAAAATCAGTTTCATTCACACATACACATATACTCAAGAGAAGCAAAAGTATTATCTACTCCTCAAGTCCAAAGGAAGTTATGCTCTTGCTTTTCTGTGGTACTCTGCATCTCATCCATATGGGATGGGTATATTTTGTACAGTTGTTGCAACCAGTTTTTGATGAACAAGAGAAACATACACATTGAAGACTATGGTGTGCTACATTGTGTTTCACAGTACTTTCATCTGAAATGTTCTTCAATGAAGGAAGGGAGGGAGGAAGGAAAGGAGGAAGGAAGGAGAAGAAGCAGCCTTTTGGTTCTCTTGGATAGGAAAGGAAAGAAGAATAAGATGGTGTCTCCTCTCTTGATACTTTTGTTTTCTTTTTATGACCCTGTAATCCTTTTTATCAGGGTAGACTCGGGGTGACTGAATGCAGCTGTGCGTTTTCTGGCTGGATTCCGAATGCCCTTCCTGACACCTACATGGAGTTTGCATATTTTCTCTCTGCACTCTGATAGAGAAACATCTGTTGCTGCCTAGGATTGAACTCTCAACCTTCTGAGTGGGAGGCAAGTGTCTTCACCTGTAGACCACTGCACCACTTATCTGCTTGGTACTTAAATACTTGTACTAGTATATTTGGTTCTATCCTGTTATACTTAGTAGTTTTTTCCTTCCCCTTAAGGCCTGTTGCTTTACTATCACCTTTTAATGAGAAATTTAAGGCTGCATTCTTCAAATTCTGAGAATTTTAACTTCATCATGCATGTTCATAGCAACCTTCTCAGCATGTCTGTACACTACAAAAAATTCTGAATCTTTTAACTACTGGTGCTGTTTTGCACCTATTTCAGTATCCAAAGGATGTGAGCTTTTATTGCATTGCAAATCATGCTGAACTTCTGAGCTTTAATCCCAATCTTTAAAATTTAAAGATTAAAGCTTTAAATTTTAATCCCAATCTTGAGATTAAAACAGAACAGAAGTAGACACAAATATTGCTACCAAATATCAACGAGCAACAATTCTAGTTCTGCTTTCTCAGGCTTAGATGTTTAGCATTAAGTACCTGAATGCTGTGGTTTTAGCTTTAGTTTTAATATTTAGCTCCCAAATGTTCATCAAAGCAAAAGATCGGTTCGTTGACCCCCCCCCTAACCTTGTCTCCTGACTATGGAGACAATCACCATGGGAGCGGTGAGTGCCTCCACTGGCGTGCTGGACCCGTACCCCTCCTGGCTGGTTACGAACAGCAGGGAGGTGACACGTGGCTGGATCCAGACGATAATCGCCACCTCTCTTCGGGAGGGATCCTTCCCGCCCCTTCTAAAGCCGGCGGTGGTGAGACCCCTCCTGAAGAAGCCGTCTTTGGATCCAGCCATTTTAAGTAACTACCGTCCAGTTTCCAACCTCCCCTTTGTTGGGAAGGTTGTTGAGAAAGTGGTGGCCTCTCAGCTCCGGCAGTCCTTGGATGAAACCGATTATCTGGATTCCTTCCAGTCTGGTTTCAGGCCTGGCTACAGCACGGAAACTGCTTTGGTCGCACTGATCGATGATCTCTGGAGAGCCAGGGATGGGGGTCATGCCTCCATCCTAGTGCTCCTTGAGCTGCCTTCGATACCATCGACCATGGTATCCTTCTGCGGCGGTTGCGGGAGGTGGGAGTGGGAGGCACTGTTTTTTGGTGGTTCTCCTCCTACCTCTCGGACAGGTCGCAGTCGGTGTTGGTTGAAGGGCAGAGGTCGACCCCTAGGCCCCTTAAGTATGGGGTGCCGCAGGGTTCGGTCCTGTCCCCCCTCCTGTTTAACATCTACATGAAGCCACTGGGTGAGATCATTCGGCGGCACGGGATAAAATACCACCAATATGCGGATGATACACAGCTGTATCTGTCCGCCCCGTGCCAACTCAGTGAAGCGGTTGACGTGATGTGTCAGTGCCTGGAGGCTGTTAGGGTCTGGATGGGTGTGAACAAGCTTGCACTCAATCCCGACAAGACCGAGTGGCTTGTGTTTTTCCCTCCCAAAGATTGGCCTTGTATTCCATCTCTCAGGCTGGGGGGTGAAATTATACGCACCTCAGACAGGGTTCGCAATTCGGGAGTCCTCCTGGACCCACAGCTGACTTTAGAACATGATTTGTCAGTGGTGACCAGGGGGACATTTGCCCAGGTTCGCCTGGTGCACCAATTGCGTCCCTACCTGAACCGGGAGGCCCTCAGAACAGTCACTCACGCCCTTGTGACCTCAAGACTGGACTACTGTAATGCGCTCTACATGGGGCAGCCCTTGAAGAGCATTTGGAGACTACAACTTGTCCAGAGTGCAGCCGCGCGAGCGATTGTGGGTGCACCTCGGTACACCCACGTTACACCTATCCTCCGCGAGCTGCACTGGCTGCCTATTGGACTCCGGACGTGTTTCAAGGTGCTAGTCATTACTTTTAAAGCCCTACATGGTATCGGACCTGGGTACTTCAGAGACCGCCTCCTGCCAATTACCTCCCTTCGACCAATCAGATCCCACAGATTAGGCCTCCTCCGGATACCATCAGCTAGCCAGTGTCGACTGTCGACCCCCCGGGGGAGGGCCTTTTCTGTGGATGCTCCGGCCCTCTGGAACAATCTCCCTGTGGAGATTCGGACCCTCACCACCCTTCAGGCTTTCCGCAAAGCCGTCAAGACCTGGCTGTTCCGGCAGGCCTGGGGCTGATGAGTTCCCAGCCCCACTCGAATTGTTGATTGTTGTGTAATTTTTAATTTTTCTTTGTATCCTGTTTGTCTCGTTTGTTTTTTGTATTGCCCCATTCCCCATGTGTTTGTTCGCTGCCCTGAGTCCCCCCGGGAATAGGGCGGCATACAAGTATAATGAATACAAATACAAATACAAATACTTGCATTATCTGCTGGGAAAACATTGTCTCTTATTAGGTTATAGTTTTGTAATGTTTAATTTGCATTTATTACTTGTTATTAAATTAAGATATTTGATCATTTTTAGCTGGATGGTTGTTGTTTGCTCTGTTGAAGATACACTGTAAGAATGGAGAAGACTGAGAAAAGAGATATAGTAATAATTTGAAGGAGATTCAGTCTAAATCACTTACCGCACCACCACATAGGTCCTTTCCTGATGCTTTGTATTATTACTCCCCTAGTTTTTCTCTTGTAAAATATATGAGAAGAAGCATAGGCATCTGCAGGAGAAATGAAGAAGCAAAGAGCACCAGAAATTATTATTTCCACTCTTTACTAATCTCCTGGTTGATCTGATTTATCTCAAGATGTTATTATCTCATCAATCTCATCTTATTTCCTTGACCACAACCAAGTACCATTCTATAGTCTACACAGTATGCTGTATTATTAACTTTAACATTTTTTCAAATATTTTTCCAAATATTTTTCAATAAATGCATTTTACCCTTTCTCTTAATTAATTGTGACTCTTGGTGTTTTATTGGCTAACCTATGACTGAATAAAGATTGATTTCATTTGATTTGAAGCAAGGGGGCAAATGATAAAATGTGCATTGTGATGTTGCAGTGCAAACCAGATGACCTATGTTCTTATGTCCTTTGTTGAGAAACATGAAAAAAAGATCAAAGTTTGTGTCATGAAGTATAAGAGTTGTAGTTGTGCAGTGATTAGAATGCAGTATTACAGGCTAATTCTGCTAACTGCCAGCAGTTCAATTCTCACCAGCTCAAGGTTGACTCACACCATTCTGAGATGAAACCCAGATTGCTGGGGCAATATGCTGATTCTGTAAACCACTTAGACAGGAATGTAAAACACTATGAAGCTGACTATAGGTATAAATTCTATTGCTAAGTGCTATAATCTATGTCAACTTTTTCCATGCAGTTTTTACTAGATATTGAAAGAAAGAAAGTGTCAGCCTCTAATGCTTTTTGAAGATGTCTCCCACCTGACAGCTGTGGAGATATTGGATTGGGCTATGGACTGGGGTTACCAAGGGGAGGGGAATGGGTCATGTATTGATATCTAATGCTTTTGCGTGCTTTTGCTCAGATCCAGCTTTGCCAGATCTTTGAGGCAATGGGCTATATGGGAAAAGGAGGCTTTTGCGGTAAGATGGGCCTTGATGACCTGGCGTCATTTGGGGGGGGGGCTAAACACCCTTTTGAGGTGTGGACTGATCACAAAAATTTAAAGGCATTAAAGACCCCCCTGGAAATTATCCCCCAAACAAATGAGTTGGGCACAACATTTCAATAGATTCAATTTCACTTTGAAGTATGTCCCAGGAGGGAAGAACTTTATGGCTGATGCCTTGTCCAGACTTCCTCCATATAACAGCTCAAAGCTTAGTGTCATCCACCCAGTCATGCCAACGAAAAGCCTCACTGCTCGGGTCATCACCAGAAGCCAGACCAGTTCCAATTTGGAAGTCACAAAGGACTTCGTTACAAAACTCAAGGAGGCCCTTGAAACTGATGAATGGTTTCACCAACATACCAATGAGTGCAGCATGAAAGATGGCCTGGCTTGGATTGGGGCTAATTTATATGTCCCCACAACTATTAGGAGTCTGGTTCTTCAATGTGCTCACAACTCACGCATGGCTGGGCATTTTGGTTTTGTAAAAACCCTGCATCTCATTAAAAGACAATTTTGGTGGCCCTCATTAAAGAAGGACATTGAATCTTATGTAGCCAGCTGCCCCACATGTGCTACGGCGAAACGGCCACTGCTGAAACCCCAGGGATTGCTCCAAGGGGTGGCCCGTCCTGAGGCACCATGGAAGGAGATATCTATGGACTTCATTGTTGAATTACCGGAAAGTCAAAGAAATACGGTAATTTGGGTCATTACCGACTTGTTTTCCAAACAGGTTCGTTTTATTCCTTGTTCCAAGATCCCATCTGCTAAATCTTTAGCTAAGTTGTTCCTTACTCATGTATATCGTCTACATGGAGTGCCAAACCTCATCATCTCTGATAGGGGGGTCCAATTTACCTCCTTATTTTGGAAGGAGTTTTTGAAGTTGATAGTCTCCGCCCAGGGCCTAAGCTCCTCCCACCACTAATGGGGCTTGTGAGAGGACTAATTCTGTTCTGGAACAGTACCTCCGATGTTTCATCAATTACCAGCAGGATAATTGGGTGGAATTGTTGCCTCATGCTGAGGTGGCGTATAACAACTCAGTGCATAGCAACATGGGATTTACCCCCTTCAAAATAGTGTTCGGACATGATTTTGTGCCTATTCCCGAGGTGCCTCGAGAAAAACCACAAGTTCTGTCCCTTTCTGAGTGGAGTGACCAACTCTGAGAGATGTGGCCCCTGGCATACCGAGCGCTGGATGTGGCTCATCGGACACATAAGAGACAAGCGGATAAAAAGAGAACGAAGCCGAGGGATTATATAGTTGGTGATCATGTATATTTATCCACCAAGTTTCTCCAGACCTCACAAAAGTCTTAGAAATTGGGTCCCAAGTATGTTGGCCCGTTCCCGATTGTCAAATTCATAAACCCTGTGTCCGTACATCTGGAGTTGCCTTAATATCTCAACTGTGTGTATCCGGTGTTTCATGTCAATCTTCTGAAGTCCGAATGTACTTCTCCATTGCATGGCCCTTTGACAGCTTCACCGGCCCCTCTTCTGATTGAGGGAGAGCAGCATTTTGAGGTTAAAGAAATTTTGGACTCTAGGAAACATAGAAACCGCATTCAGTATCTTGTTTCATGGAAACATTTTCCTCCCTCGCATGCTGAATGGGTCGATAAGTCCCATGTGCGGGCTCCTTGGCTCCTACCTAAATTCTACTCTACCTACCCCGACAAGCTTTGACCTCGATTGATTTCTCCTTTTTCCCTTCCCTCTTCTTTTATGTTATGTTGTTTGTCTGTGTTCTTTCGTTTCTGCAGGGATGATGTTCTTTTTCCTGGAGGAGGGCCGGATGTCAGCCTCTGTTTTGCTGCTTGCTTTTCGGCTGCCATTGAAATGGGGAGGGAGGGCATGGTATTTGGATGTGGGAAATAATCTGTACAGGAGGACTGTTATTTGGGAGTTGTTCTCACCATCTACTGCGCATGTGGCAAGGAGGGGAGTTTCCCGCCAAGGCCAACTGTCCGGCATACCAATCTGATGATGCTTTTTGAAGATGTCTCCCACCTGACAGCTGTAGAGATATTGGATTGGATTATGGACTGGGGTTACCAGGGGGAGGGGAATGGGTCATATATTGATATCTAATGTTTTCGCGCGCTTTTGCTCAGATCCAGCTTTGCTTAGCTTCTATTTACTTATAATCAGTAAAAGTACTCTTAATTCTGCAAAATGGAGTTGAGTGGTTTCTTTCTTGGTATTAAGTGAAGCATCCTGACAGAAAGCATCTGAAGAGTTGAAATGCTTTGCTTTTCAGAATCTGAGCTCAAAGTTAACCATATCTTATATTAAACTGAGATAGTCACCATTCCCCCCCCCCCGCCCCCATCTTCCTGGAAGGATTTCAGTATAAGTATTTATCAAAACTAAAATCTTTTGATGGGATCTTTCTTATGAACAGAAATATAATTGACAATAATGATAAATGTATTTATATAATCCATCAATAGTCAGAGCACTTCACAAAACCAAAGACCATGCAAACAAAAATTTGACTCGAGGTAACATTGAAAGAAGATGGAGACTACAACAGACACATAACGTTCTGGAAAAGTTCCAATTGAGTTACATGTTTCATGACATCATTTCACAAATTAAGTAAATTATGTAATTTGCATCATTTGGACTATAATATCACAATAGGTATCATGTCTTTTGCTCTCCTACAATGTTCAGGGGAGGGGAGAACCTCAATTATAGGGCATCCTGGAACTGAGGAGTTATTGTAAAGATTCCAAGGAAAGAATGGAGAATGGAAAACCATTCAGTGAAGAATCTTGAAGAAATGTACCTCACAGAGGTTTTTTTGTTTTTTTTTGAGAGGGGAGTTCTATACATACAGTAAATGTAAATATACATACTTCACATGTTATACCCTGGTTGTATAAGCAATATTATACAGATTGCCTAATGTAACAAGTGAGGGAATTAAAGAGAGGAAAGAGGACATCAACTAAATCTAGTCCCAGGTCTAAGGCAGAAATAGCAAATTTATTTGAAGAAGCAAGAGATCTCTGGATATCTGAAAGAAGAGTGAAAATTATAGCTAGGGAAGCTGCAAGATAACAATAGTCAAGGGGCAAAAAGCTTGAACCCAATCTAGAAATAATTAAGAAATCAATCTAGCTACTCAAAAGAGGGCGATTGTACAGAAATCCATAGTTCCCACAGATGGAAAGTTGACACGTGACCCATATTTCACAAAGATATCTTGCTACATTTCACAGCAGGAACTCAGCACAAGTTATCTGAAGTACACGACTTCCAAAATGCATATTGTAACCAAGAATGCAAAAATTATGCACTGTAGGAAAATCATTCTTGAATTAAATTGAGGAATGTTATAGCTGTGAAATCATATTTTTTATCTCTAGCAGCAGTAGCTATAAAACTGATTCTCAATTAAAAAAATAAGTTTTATTTTTGAACCCCTGCAAGGCAGCTTATGAATGTTTCCCACAGCTTATTTATATAGCGTAAATACAGCAATACAAAACCGGAATAACAATTTTCTACATACCTACAAAACCAGGATAACAATTTTCTATATACCTAAGCTTTTAAAAAGAAACAAATCATTTTGATAAGGAGACATCTTTTATGCAATTCAATCTTCTTATTAAAAAATTATGTTCTGTCCCTTGACTTAAAAAGAAAATAACATTTGAATTGATGCTATGTTGATAAGTATAGCTCGTGTTCTAACACTAGAGGAAAGGAATAAATAATAAATTGGACTAAACAAGATTCAGTAATCTTTTGTTTTGCAACACTAAAGCATTTAGGCTTATATACCACCTCTTAGAGCTTCACAGGACTCTCTGAGGAGTTTACAATGTCAGCATATTGTCCCCAAAAATCTGGGTCCTCATTTTACCAACCTCAGAAGGATGGAAGGATGAATCAACCTTGAGCCAGTCGGGATCAAAATCCTAGCAGTACTGAACATTCCAACCAATGCACCACCATGGCTAAATCTAAAATCTAAAATAAACCTATCTAAAATAATATGTTTATATCCCTAATTTAATTTACAATATAGCAATACCCTCTAGGCCATATTAAGGAAAGGAAACAAATCCCTGTGGATTTAACTCTGCTAGTCATTGCCAACTATAGGGGGCAGTGGTCATCTCCATTTCAAGACCATGAGCCAACACTCTCCACTGTGGTTGTGTGGCCAGCATGACACCACAGAGTGCTTTTTCCTCCCCACTGAAGTGATACCTATTTATCTACTTGCATTTGTGGGCAGGACCTAGGCAAAGACCGTCACTCATCCCACTTGGGATGACACTTGGTTCCTGAACCCAAGCTGAGGCTTTCCAATTGATAAGCTCAGCATCTTAACCACTGAGCCATTGCACCAGGGGTAGTGTCACGGTACAGCTGGGAGTGGGGTTCTCCCCCCCTTTTACCGTGGGGTTATCCCTGGCTCCCGGGTGTTCTTTGCCCCCGATGGGAGGGAGTGCTGCTGGCCGCCGTCTCCTGCGGCTGGCCCTACAACTTTTGCCGTCATCCTTTACTGCCTGCAGCCCACTTGACTTTCAGACTTGCCTGGATTCGCTCTGGACGACTGTGAATCATCATTTTATGTCCCACTACCCTTGGACTCCGGATATCTATTTCTCGGGAAGTTTGGACACTATTTCCCGGCTGCTTTGGATTATACAATTGGCTGGACTGCGCAGGCGCATAATCATAATCATAATCTTAATTTTTATACATTTGTAAATTTTTTCATTTAATTTTTATATTTATATGTATGGGGAGTGTATGGTATGACTGTGATTGACTGAATGTCCCACTTTTATTATTATATTGCTGTTTTTGTTTTTAACTTGTATTGTGGGGATTGACCGGTTGTATGCATGGGTGTGTTTGGTGGGCCGGGAGTTTAGCTGGGACCTCCTGCACTGAGTACTCTGGCAGAAGTGCTAGGGGGCCCCGGGCCTGGTCCTGGCCCTTGGTGGTGTGTGTCAAAGGGCATGCCGATGAACCCGGTAGCTGGGGGAGAGGGTGAAGGGACCACAGATGCGGGAGTGGGCCAGAACATTGGGGTCATAATGGGGAGGGGCAGATATGGTGGGAACTTCAGGGCTAGCCATTACCGGGGAAGGAGGGTTCCCTATATTCGAGGGATCCCCCCTTCCGGCCCTGTGAGTTCTACTCCAAAGCCAAATGGTGTGAATAATCAGGACCCTGGTCTCAGGTTGCTGTTGCTAAATGCCAGATCTGTGGTTCATAAGGCTCCCCTCATCCAGGACCTAATTACAGATGAGGGGGCAGATCTGGCATGTATTACTGAAACCTGGCTGGGCCCGGGGGGAGGAGTCCCCCTCACAGAAATGTGCCCAGAGGGTTTTCAGGTGCTTCATCAACCACGACCTCAGAGAAGGGGCGGAGGAGTGGCCATCGTTATCCAACAGTCATTAGTTCCTCGTAGGATCCCTGCTCCGGAGCTTGCCGGGTGTGAGTCCTTGCTGGTGAAGTTGGACCTTGCGGGTCAGGTGGGTCTGTTGTTGAGGTACCTGCCTCCCAACAGCGTGACAACAGCCTTCTCCTTGCTCCTCGAGTCAATAGCCGAGCTGGCGGTTGAGTTCCCCAGACTTATGATACTGGGGGACTTTAACTTGCCTTCGCTCAGCGAACACTCTGATGGAGCACAGGAGTTCATGGCTTCCATGACAGCCATGGGCTTGACCCAAGTAATCCAGGGCCCGACCCACTCAGCGGGCCACACACTCGACCTCGTATTTCTCTCGGAGCAGTGGAGTTGTGATCTTGGTTTGAGGGGTAGTGAGAACTTGCCCCTGTCATGGTCAGACCATTTCCTACTGAGGCTTGACTTTTGGAGACCAATCCCCCGCTGTAGGGAGGAGGAACCGATTAGGTGGTTCCACCCCAGGCGTCTTATGGATCCTCAGGGTTTCCAGACGGCGCTTGGCGTTATGCCTGATACTCTCACCCGCAGTTCGGTGGAGACCTTAGTTGCTACTTGGAACTCGGTAGCGTCTGAGGCTCTCCACAGAATTGCGCCTTTACGGCCGATCCGCGGCAGTGGATCCAGGAGGGCTCCTTGGTTTACCGAGGACCTCTGGGAGATGAAGCGCCAAAAGAGACACCTAGAGCACTGCTGGAGGACCAGTAAATCCGAGTCAGACTGAGCACTCCTGAAAACCTGCATCGGAGCATATCTATCGGCAATACGGACAGCTAAGAACAATCACATTGCCGCTCTGATAGCGTCCGCTGAGTCACGCCCTGCCGCCTTGTTTAGGGTGACCCGCTCCCTCCTAAATACAAGGGTTGCGGATAACCCTTTACAAGGTAGAGCAGAGGAATATGTCCAGTTCCTCGCAGACAAAGTTGCTCGGCTTCGGATGGACCTGGACTCCAATTGCGCAGAGCCAGCCGGGGTACCGGGGGAAGGTCTTGAACACCACCTCTGGACTGACTTTCAACCTGTTGCTCCTGATGAAGTGGACAAGGCCATGGGAGCGGTGAGTGCTGCCACATGTGTACTGGACCCGTGCCCCTCCTGGCTGGTCGCGAACAGCAAGGAGGTGACGTGGAGCTGGGTCCAGGCGATGGTGGATGCTTCTCTTCGGGAGGGCTTCTTCCCACCGGCATTGAAGATAGCGGTGGTGAGACCCCTCCTGAAGAAGCCATCGTTGGACCCAGCTAGTTTGAACAACTACCGTTCAGTCTCCAACCTTCCCTTCATTGGGAAGGTTGTTGAGAAAGTGGTAGCCTCTCAACTCCGACTGTCCTTGGATGAAGCCAATTATCTGGACGCCTTTCAGTCTGGATTCAGGCCTGGCTACAGCACGGAAACCGCTTTGGTCGCACTGACCGATGATCTCTGGAGAGCCAGGGATGGAGGTCATTCCTCCATCCTGGTGCTCCTTGACCTCGATGATCTCTGGCCGGCCACAAATAGAGGACATTCCTCTATCCTAGTGCTTCTTGACCTCTCAGCGGCCTTCGATACCATCGACCATGGTATCCTTCTGCGACGGTTACAAGAGGTGGGAGTGGGCGGCACCGTTTTCCGGTGGTTCTCCTCCTACCTCTCGGACAGGTCGCAGTCGGTGTTAGTTGGGGGAGAGAGGTCGACCCCTAGGCCCCTGAAATACGGGGTTCCTCAGGGTTCGGTCCTATCCCCCCTTCTGTTTAATATCTACATGAAGCCACTGGGTGAGATCATTCGACGGCACGGGATCAAATACCATCAATATGCGGATGACACTCAGCTGTATCTGTCTGCCCCGTGCCAACTCAGTGAGGCGGTTGACATGATGTGCCAGTGCCTGGAGGCTGTCAGGGTCTGGATGGGGGTTAACAAGCTTGTACTCAATCCAGACAAGACCGAGTGGCTGTTGTGTTTTCCTCCCAAGAATTTGGCTATTATTCCATCACTCAGGCTGGGGGGTGAAAATTTACACCCCTCAGACAGGGCGCGCAACTTGGGAGTCCTCCTGGATCCACAGCTGACTTTAGAACATCACCTGTCAGCTGTGACCAGGGGGACATTTGCTCAGATTCGCCTGGTGCACCAGTTGCGCCCCTAACTGAACCGGGAGGCACTCGCAACAGTCACTCACGCCCTCGTGACCTCAAGACTGGACTACTGCAATGTGCTCTACATGGGGCAGCCTTTGAAGAGTATTCGGAGACTTCAACTCGTCCAGAATGCAGCCGCGCGAGCGATTGTGGGTGCACCTCGGTACACCCACGTTACACCTATCCTCTGCGAGCTGCATTGGCTACCGATCGGTCTCCGGATACGCTTCAAATTGCTAGTCGTAACTTATAAAGCCCTTCATGGTATTGGACCTGGGTACTTGAGAGACCGCCTGCTGCCAATTACCTCCCAAAGACCCATCAGATCATACAGGGTCGGCCTCCTCTGGGTTCCATCCACCAGCCAATGCCATCTGGCTACTACCCAAGGGAGGGCCTTCTCTGTAGCAGCTCCAGCCCTTTGGAATGAACTCCCCGCAGAGATCCGGACCCTCACCTCTCTCCAGGCCTTCCAGAAAGCCGCCAAAACCTGGCTGTGCCGGCAGGCCTGGGGTTGATGAGTTCCCCTCCCCTCTCGACTGGTATGGCTGTGTGATTTTTGTGTATTTTAATTATGTGGACTGTTGTCTATGTTCCCTTTCCCCTTTGAGTTGTTCGCCGCCCTGAGTCCCTCCTGGAGAAGGGCGGAATACAAATAAACCAAAACTGAAACTGAAACTGAAACTGAAACTGAAATGCTACAGGTTCTGCCTGGTTTGCTGGAACCAGTAGTAACAAATGCTTTTAAAAAGTAAAAAAAAGGTTCCCACGATTGCACGGCACAGCTGATTGGCACAGCTGATGAACATTTTTAAAAACTTTTAAAAACTTTTTTTGCTACCTATTCACCCAAGTGGTAGTAAAAAATGCTTTAAATAATTTTTTAAAAGGTTCCGACTATCAGCTGTTTGACAATCAGTTGTGCTGGGGGATGTCAGAACCTTTTTCTTTTTTCTTTTTCTTTTTAAAAGCATTTTTACTATTTATTAGCCCTAACCATGACTCTGTGAGGTTCCTGCCTGTTGCAGGGGCCATTTTGTGTGAGGTTCAGCTGCTTCTGCATTGTGTGTGAGTCAGTTGTGTAGGAGTCAGTTGTGTGGCTTTTGTGTTGTTTGTGTGTGAAGTGTGAAAGCTGATTTTTGAGCTCACCTGGTCACATGACCATGACCACTAAGCCACGTCCACCCAGCCACATGATCACCAAGCCACGCCCATCAAGGCACACCCACCAAGCCGTGCCCACAGAAACAGTAGGGAAAATTTTTAGATTTCACCACTTCATTGCACCACCCTATATCATATTGAAGCCTAGATTTTAAGGGGAAAAAGTCAATAAATTACTGCCAAAACAAAAAATGTTTATTTCAAATAAAATAATATCTTACAACTGGGATCTTGGTTATTTTTTTTAGTCTTAATTTATAATCAATCTGAATATGGCCAAAATGAGAAGATGAGCATATTTTGAAAAAGTAAATTAGGTATATAAATTACTATTTAATCAAATTAATAGGAATATTTATTCAATTTTGGATAGTTACCATTGAGACACATCTAAGAGATCAACAATAATAATATAAATGCCTTTAGCAAAGCAAAACATATATTGTGAAATATAATTCTGCCCCCTTTGAGGATGACCATCCTGACAAGAAATGACTCAGCAGGAGTTCAAACTGTAAACGTTGCTTACATTTTGAAATACATTTTCAGAATTACTTAGTCATGGAACCAAGTAGTTTACAGATCCTGAGAAGAAAAAGTAATGTTATTGTGAGCAGAAATTCCTGGGAGAGTCACCATTGCTGGCAGATAGAAAGAGGACCACTGAAGCTACGAGCTATCTACAATAGTTATGAGGGTAGGTGGGAAGAAAACCAATCTGCCTAAGAGAAGGAACTTCAACATCAAACCTGGAAGTAGTCAATGATAAACCACTTCAATACTGTTAGAAAGAAAATTATGAGGGCATGAGTAAAATACTGAATGAACAGTTTGGTGGCTTAATGGTGAAGATATTGTGAAGAACGGTTGCAGGAACTAGGTATGCCTAGTTTAATTAAAAGAAGGACTAGGGGAGACATGATAGCAGTGTTCCAATGTCTCAGGGGTTGCCAGAAAGAAGAGGGAGTCAAACTTGTCTGAAGTGGTGTAGGGTTTCATGCCTAAGCAGGGGGTTGGATTATAAAACCTCCAAGTTCCCTTCCAACTCTATTCTATCCATCTGCCAGTCAGTGTCGACTGGCAACCACACGGAGGAGAGCCTTTTCAGTAGTAGCTCCGACCCTTTGGAACGATCTCCCCATGGAGATTCGTACCCTCACCACCGTCCAGACCTTCTGCACAGCCTTTAAGTCCTGGCTATCCCGTCAGGCCTGGGGATAAAGATCGTAATCTGTCCCCACCCGAATGATGAATGAATGTTGTGTACTATTTTTACTCATGTATTGTTTCATGTTTACTGTTTTGTACCCTCTTCCCTATATTTTGTAAGCCGCCCTGAGTCCCCTCAGGGAAAAGGGCGGCCTATAAATAATAATAAAACTCTAAAAAACTCTAAAAACTCTAAACTCTATTCTAATATTTGCCTCCCACTTGGAAGATTGAAAGTTCAATTCTAGGTAGTGACAGATGCTTCTCTCCTAGGGTACAATGAAAATATACCTGCTGTGAACTGTCTGTAGGAGTCCAGAAGGACATCTGGTCAGTAAATGCTCAGCATCATCAATGGTTCTGACTCTACTCTTAATAGGGACTAAAGGGTTGTAAAAAAGTGAGTTTTTCTAAGTAAAACCCTGAATAAATTTGTGTGTCAGATGATGAGACTCAGATTTAACAGACCCTCTTCAAGTTGCTAGTAAGAATACTGAGCTTTCTTAAGTTGATCTGGGATAATGATATGGCTAGACTAAAGTTGTAAGAGAGTTAGCCAAGTATTGATATGAGTCGCTTGTTTCATAGGAACACATGGAATAGGAACATAGAATTGAGAATCATAAACAAAAAAAAATTGAAAGTGTCAGCATGGAGATGAAACATTCTGAATTGGATGTTTTAGAAATCAACAAATCACAATTGGCAAACCACTTAAATGAAGCAAATTAGATAGACCATAACTGGCTATGTTAGATTATTTTATGATATGCTATTCAAAATATGAGACCATACTAAAAATGGAGAGAGAATACTCAAATTGGATATCATTGAATATGTGGCTGATTCTAACTCAATAAATAATAGAATCATGTCTATTAGAATTATCTATTAAATTCAGCTTTACACAATAAAACCTACTAAGGTGCAATGGTGGGTATTACTCACAAATGGCAAGAGCCTCAAGATGCTATATCAAAAACAATTACATTGCATTACTAATAGGTGATTGAAATGGAACAGTTGTAGAAATGAAAGAACATGGAATTATGAGATTATTTGAACTATATGTGGAAAAGCATTATTTCAAATACCTGCTTTAATAAGGTGGCCAGACTTTCAGATTGGTAAAGAGGGACACCTTTGACCGGAGGGGGGGGGGCTTGATTAAAAATTTTATATGGAGCAACAAAAATTTTCATACAACGCAAAAATAGTATTGTAATATTTTTTTTATTTAAACATAACTACAATTTACAAATATAAATTGTAACTGTTGCCAAACATCAAAATTTTAATCACGTGACCATGAGGATGCTGCAATGGTCGCTAAGTGTGAAAATGGTCGCTAAGTGTGAAAAATGGTCATCAGTCACTTTTTTTCAATGCCATTGTAACTTTGGTCACTATACCACCTTTCTTGCCACAGTTCTTAAGTTAATAACTGCAGCTGATAAGTTAGTAACATAAGTGAATCTGGTTTCCCCATTTGACTTTGTCAAAAGGTCACAAAAGGCAATTAAAATGACCCCAGGACACTGAAACCATCATAAATACGAATCTGTTGCCAAACATCAAAATTTTGATCGCGTGACCCTGAGGATGCTGCAACGGTCGCTAAGTGTGAAAAATGGTCATCAGTCACTTTTTTCAATGCCATTGTAACTTTGGTCACTATATTTTGGATAGAATCTTTTCTTATAAAATGAGGTAAAAGGGGCGCGGGGGGTCAGTTTTTTTGCTTTAATGTTTTAATATCTTCAATCTAAGTATTGAGACAGAGAGAGGGTTTAGACAGAGTGTCTTTGGTCTTGCCCCGGTTAGGATGTCTTAAGCAAATCCACTGGGCTTTCAACATGAAGCCAGAAAATCGGGACTTTTTAAAAACGCCCTGGGACACGGGACAAATTGTTATAAATCGTGACTGTCCTGCCAAAATCGGGATGTCTGGTCACCTTATGCTTTAAGCAACATGTACATCACCCGATGCACAATATTGGAATAAATATTCCAATATTTCTAATTCTATTGTGATTACACAATAGAAAACAGAATATAGAAAAGTACAATATTATTAGGATATTATCATCCAGAGGTAGATTGTGGAACACACCATGAATGAAGGAAAGAAGACATACTGTAGGAATATGAGATCAATGAAAGAAACAGTTCAGTGAAGAAAATGTGAGATGTGGGAAGAGATAAGAGAAAATCAAAGTGGGGAAATATTTCCAAAATGTCAAAGAAAAGATCTTAAAACAAGCTATCTTATTAGCTAACAAAAGTTAGAAGAAAATCTTCACAACAATGGTGGAAGATGAGTAAACATGAACACCTAACATCAAGGAAGAAAGGACTAAGAAGGAAGGAAGGTTCAGTCAAGAATAATAACAAATATGCTGAAATACTAATATGTGTGTGTGTGTGTGTGTGTGTGTGAGGGGGGGTGTTAATGTATTTATAATGCAAATTATTTTTTGGAGTATAAGACACACCAGAGTATAAGATGCACCAAGATTTTGAAGAGACAAATTTTTTTAAAAAAAATTTGCACTCTGCAAACCTCCCAAAAATTAAAATGGGCCTGTTTTTTTCTTCAAAAAAGGGCATGAATAGCCTTTAGGAGGCTTGTAGAGTGCTCCTGGGGAGGTGGGGGGCACAATTGAACAAAAAATGGCCCATTTTTCTTTCATTTCTGCCCTCTCCAGCCCCCAGAAACACTCTGAAAACCTCCTAAAGGCTATGCATGGCCATTTTAGTGAAGGGAGTGGGGTTTGGGGAGGCAAAAAAATGCTGTATTCAGAGTATAAGACACACCCAGATTTTCAGCCTCCTTTTTGAGGGAAAAAGATGTGTCTTATACTCTGAAAAATACGATACTTTTATAATTCAAATTTTTAACTCATATATGACTCTGGACAACTTACAAGGTTAAAAAGAGCAATATGTATACACTACAACAAGAATAGAAATGGCCATGTCATGATGGAGAAGAAAAACAAACAATAATTAACAAATAACTTACAATCAGTAAAGGGCTTACATATGATAATGTCCAGTTCCTTTGGAGAGGGACATATCTTCAGGCAGACCAAGTCAGGGCCAGGAAGACATTGAAGATATCTTTAAGCAAATCAGATAAATCCTATGAAGACTTACAGTTAACATAGAAAGACTGAAATGCAGTCACCTAAGAGATCTAATAAGGACAAATGAAATTAAAGAAAAGTGGAAAGATTACACTGTAGCCATTTGTAAACAGGGTAATAGAATAAAAGAAATATTTCTAGAGATAGAATATTCAGGGATTAATTCAAGTAGAAAGCAAGAAATAATAGGCAAGAAACCTGCTCTCTAATAGGAAAGCACCAGATGGACGTGAAATACTTAGTGAAATATTAAAAGCTGAAGGAGAAATGGCAGTTAAAGTGGTAATGCCTCCAAATAAAGAGATATGGAACAAAACTATATGGCTTGGAGAGTGGAAAAGGTCAATATCTATGCCAAAGAAGAGTGATGCAAATGAACATGTTAATGATAGAATCATTATACTCATTTCTTGAGCAAACAAAATTATGCTTGTTATTTTGCAAAGAAGATAAAGAATACATAAAGAAATAAAAGATAATTGATCAGGTAGATTTCATTAAGGGCAGAGAAATCTATTTGATAGCTTACATAAGATGGATAAAGGAGAGAGCAAGAAAATATGAGCAAGAACAAGAAAATACCATTATTTATTGATTACCAAATATCCTTTGATTCTCTAGTTATTGCCAGAATGTAGAATTGATAGAAGACAAGTTCAGGGTTGAACTGTGGGGTCCTTGATACTCTCTGAGCTTGATTGTTTTCTTGCAGAAGTTTCATTTCCCAACTAGATAGCATCATCAATGCCAGAAGTGGGGTTTGCTCATATTTTAAATACTAGTGTCTTGTCCTATCAGTATTGCGAGTGGTTCCTTGTTGGGCCTGTTGTTTACTGTTGGCTTGTTTATTATTATTGGTTATTGTTTATTTGTTGTAATATTGTTTATTTCTTTATAGTTGATCTAGTGCTACCTGTGTTTCCCCAAAAATAAGACAGGGTCTTATTTTCTTTTAATCCCGAAATAAGCACTTGACCTTATTTTTGGGGAGATCTTATTATTTTTGAGGTGCAGGAGGCAGCAAGTGTGGTCACCTCGTGGCTGCTGCTGTGTTGAAATTTTGGGGAGGGCTTATTTTTAGGGGAGGGCTTACTTTAGGGCATGTGCTCAAAAGTCTGATTATTATTATTATCCAGGGAGATCTTTTTTTTGGGGGGGGGGAACAGGGTAATCTTGGTATTAATTCTGCTCCTCTGGGTGTTGACTGCTGGTAAAGATATGTTTTAGTTTTTTGCTCTGTTTTTATTTATTTATTTGTTTCCCATTTTTATTATCTTTACAAACAACTCAAGGTAGCAGACATATCCAATGCACCTTCCGCTTCCTATTTTCCACACAACAACAACCATATGAGGTGAGTTGGGCTGAGAGAGAATGACTAACCCAAAGTCATCCATCTGTTTTTCATGACTAAGATGGAACTTGGAACTCTCCTGCTTTCTAGCATAAATAGAAAGAGGAAGAGGTATTAGTTATGTTTCTGGAGATTCTCAGACATGCTTGTCCAAAAGGTGCTCCCCTCCACAAAAGACAACTGGATTTTCTTTGGGTTTTTTTGAAGATATTTTGCTTCTCATCCAAGAAGCTTCAAGAAACAAAAGAGAGTCCAGTTGCCTTTAAAGCAAAGTTATGTTTGCCACCTTGAGTTATTTATAAAAATAATAAAGGCAAGATTTAAAAAAATCTTTAAAAATGTTTTTATATTACTCAACTATCTAGAAAGTTTAATATAGGTCAAGCCAGTCAAAGGGGAGATAAGAGTCTGAGAGCAACCATGTAAACATTGGATCCTGATATAATAGAATCTCATTATACTTTGGCTATCATTATGTATTCTCTCCTTAAAATTGTAAATAATCTATTAAAATACTGTACATGCACACAAATCAGTTGATTTGTTATAAAAAGAACACTAGAAAAAAGGGAAAACATATCGGATGTAAAAACAGATCAGATTCTGAAATTTAACTTGACATACAAGTCATGTATACATCTTAAATGTGTACTGTGATGGAAATAATTATAATTGTTTACAACGGTTAAAAGCATTGAAAAAGAAAGAACAGTGCCAAAAGACAAAAAAGCACAAGACCAAAAGAACAAAGATGGAAAAGGAAACAAGTCCCAAGGAGAACTTAATGAAAAAAAGGGTATCAATTGTCCTCAATAAAAACCAATGCAAACACCAGGTCTTTAAGGCCCATGAAAACACAAGAATTTTGGGACCCATCTGTCGGTGGCACAGTGGTGAGAAAGCAGTATTGCAGGCAAACTCTACAGTCTAGAGTTCGAGCCTGATGGGATGGTATATAAGTTTAAATATTATTATATTGCTATTGCTGATTTAAGAAGGAACTTCATTCCAGAGAACAGTACTGCTATAGCATGGCTGTCAAACTCGCAGCCCATGGACCGGATGCGTCATGCGCTGGTCACACCCATGCCTGGTGTAGCAAAGGGGGGGGGGAAATCCCAATATGTCATATGATGCTGCCATGATGATGCAAGTTTGACACCCCTGTGCTACAGAGTAGGCATACTTTCAGGGTCCAAAGAGAGGACAGATTGAATCAGCTCAGCAGATCATATGGGGGACAGCTGGTCCCAGGCTGTATGCCAGATTTTTCATTTGTCACCTTTTAAAAAGGATTCTAATGGTAGTAGATCTTTAGAATGTTTCCGGCAGTTTTGATATTTCAGTGACAAATGAAGTAAGAATCCAAATCACACTAAATTCTCAAGAGAATAACATATGGCTGGTGAGTTGTTCACTCCTCTCTTATACATAGGAGAATAAGAAACATTGTAGCTGTGTCAGGATTTAAAATAAACTTAGGGAAAACAAAGATACTAGTTACAAATATGAACACTAAACAAAGGGACGAACTAGAAGGAATGACAGGATGTGAAATAGTTAAAAAGGTTAAATATTTAGGAGTTTATATTTCAATCTCAAATGGGAAGTTATACAAGTGTAATTACGAACCACTATAGCATAGTATACAGACAGAGATTAAAAAATGGGAGAAACTACAGCTATCTTTGCTGGGAAGAATAGCAGCAGTGAAAATGAACATTCTACCTAAATTTTTATTTCTAATTCAAATGCTACCAATACTCAAAAAAGATGTGAGCTTGCTAGAATGGCAGAAGGGCATTAATAAATTTGTATGGGTAGGGACGAAGCCAAGAGTAAAACTAAAAATAATGCAAGATGTGCGTGAGAGAGGAGGCTTGAAATTACCCAATTTAAAACTATATTATGAAGCAGTAGTTTTATCTGTAATTAGTGACTGGATTAACTTAACAAATGATAGAATACTTAATATTGAAGGGCATGATTTGGTATATGGTTGGCATGCTTATATGCTATATAACAAAAAGATGGACAAGAATTTCAAAAGTCATATTTTAAGGAATGCTCTACTGCGGGTCTGGAAAAAATATCAATACAAACTAAATGATAAGATACCCATGTGGGCAATTCCCAGACACACAATAGAAAATATGAATATAGTACAAAAACAAGATGTAACTACTTACAGACAGCTTCTTACCTTAGAAAGAGGTGTACTACAATTAAAACCCTTGGATGTATTAAAAGAAGAAAAGGTAATTCAAACATGGTTTCAGTGTGGGCAGTTACAGGCCAGATGGAAAATAGATAAAAAAATTGGCTTTATGCAAGTCGAGGATAATTTACTCAAACAAATTAGAGATCAAAGTCCAATGGATGTAAAGAGATTATATAATGTATTAATAAAAATGGACTCAGAAACAGAATTAGTTAACGACTGTATGATAAAGTGGGCTCAAAATATTGAAGAACCAGTAATGTTGGATACATGGGAAAAGATCTGGGTAAGAAATTTAAAATTTACACAAGCCCAAAACTTGAGAGAAAACTTTTATAAGATGTTTTATAGATGGCATTTAGATCCTAAAAAATTGGCTTCTGTGTATCCGAATTTACAACCTAAATGCTGGAGATGTGATTGTGTGGACACTACATATTTTCACATATGGTGGACTTGCAAAAAGGTTAAAGCATTTTGGATAAAAATATGGTGGATTATGCAAAATGTTCTTTAAAAAAGGATAAAGTTTACCCCTCAGTTATTTTTGTTAGGTATAATTACTGATTGTACAGTTCTAGAGATTAATTTGATTTTGCACTTAATAACTGCAGCTTTTGAGGACTGTAAGGAGGGACGCGACCACAGGGTGAACGAAAAACAGTCTTTATTAACTAGGTAAGTATGACAGCGATTCGAGGCAAAAACTAGCGCGCCAAACAATATATACTGGGGCTTCAGCCAATAGGAACTCGGGGCTTGGACAGCAACAGCTGTCAAGCTCCCGAGTCCAATTAGAACTAACTCTCAGCCGGCAACAGCCTCCCTCGCGTCCTAACCAATCAGGACGGAGGAGGCTGTTGCTGACCGACATAAAGGTGCTGAAGTACATTTAACCAACGAGGGCCATTTGCATGGCCTTATGCATATTCAATGAACCTATGAATATTCAATAGCAGCTAGATTGTTTGTGGCGCAATACTGGAAGAAGGAAGATTTGCCTACTATTCAAGAATGGACATTGAAAGTAACAAACCTAGCCAAGATGGCCAAAATATCTGCATATCCTAAGGACCATTCAAATGAGAGATATAAACTGGAGTGGAAAAGATGGATTGATTATACTCAAAATAAATATGGGACTAAGAAATTCCAGATAGTTTATGATTAGAGACCAGGAATGATATAAATTGTCTAGAGCTAGTCTAGTAAGGAGGGGCTAAAGCTCAATTGAGAGATGTTCTTAACTATCTTTTTTTTCTAAGTGTATTTTAGATTGTTTTTGTTAAAGATTTATACCTGTATTGGTTCTGGGAAGTCGGGGGCGGGGAGGTTGGGGGGGGCGTGGGGGGGGGGTTTGGGGGGGCGGGAAGTAAATATTTGTAAAGTTTGTTTTTCAAAATTCTCATTAAAAAAGAAACATTGTAGCTGAACTGAAAGAAAAATAATTAGGAAGGAAAATATCTTTTTCATATATGTATATAAAATGGGAAAAGAAAAATACATTCATGCATTTACAATAAAATAAATGTTAGAAAAGCAAGCAGCACAATATTAAAAAAAATGTTTTTGTTCCAGGAACAAAAAAGGAAAACAATGGCCCAAGATACATGGTTCAAGAGTTCTTAAAAGGCAATTATGACTGAAATGAGTATAGAAACTTTGGTCTCCAATTGGGAGACCAGAGAGATTAAGAATATAGGTTAGTTTTGCTATAAGATTTTAAATACAAGTATATCATTAATTAATACATTCATTAGACAACATTCATAAATGAAGGACTACAGTATCTGTACAGATAAAACCTGAGCTATGGGAGAAGGGTTTTTTTATTTGTAATTTTAAAAGAGGATGAAAACGTATTATATCAGTTTATGCTTGGTGTGAGGAAGTTTGGAAATCACTTGTTTTTATTATCTTGTCTTTTTCTTTTCCCTTCTAATATTTTTTCTTTTTCTTTTCTTTTTTTCTCAACCTTCTGAACTTTCCTTTTCCTTCCTTCTTCCTATTTGCATTAATTTTTACTAAGTTTAATAAAAAACTTCAAGAAAATTATTTTAAAAAACCAAGAAATCTTATTATTTCTCATTTCTGCTTTGTTTTCACTTCTGTGAATGCTGGTTCCCTCTGAGTGACATCCTGCACTTTCTTTAGAAGCTTCCTAGCTTTTTTGCATACTAATATATCTGGATGGTATTTCAAATAATGCCTTAGATAAATGCAGAGAATAAAGTCTTTGCAGTTCTATAATATCTCATTAGAAGCAGGCAAAACACATGTATCTATGAAAGTAGCTTAAAGCACATTGGCAAATTGAATCAGAAATACACACTTACTGAGAAAATTGTGTTTGATCTCCTTAACTATCATCCGTGGTGCACTGCAATAAAAGCATCTCTTCCCCCTGAATTATTTCAGCTTGTAGAACTGAAGATTGAAGAAGAGAAATACCAAACAAGAAAGGAAGCAAAGCAATTTAATTTGTCTCATTCACTTAGTTAAATTTGATAAATGCAGTCTCGCTGGACAGCATATTTCAACCATCCAAAGGAGCGAACAGAGACCCTAAGTGTATTTCAGAAATAATAAGCACTTATTTCTGTTTGTTTTGGAAAAACAAGCTTAGTGAGGGTTTAGTGATATTAATGAGAACCAGGATGGTCTTGTTTTAAAAATATTAGACCACAACAGGGAAGACTGTTGATTCTAGCCCACCCACGGTTATGAAAGCTCATTTGATGATTTGGGCTACTTGTCTCATCCCAATATATTTCACAAATTTATTGTTGTTAAATTCTCTTCAGTTTCTTAAAGTGCTATAATGACAACAACAATCACAACAAATTAACAAGAATGGTGCTGGGGAATTTCTGCAAGAAATACCATTTGCCGGCAAACAAGAGCTTTTGGGGCTGCAAATAGTAAAAATCATAGAAAATGAAGAAGCTAAAGTACTCTGGGACTTTAGAATTTAAACAGACAGACACCTAGCACATAATACCCCAGGCTTAACAATTGTGGATAAGAAAGACAAAAAAAGTCTGGATAGTGGATGTGGCAACATCTGGAAGCAGAAGAAGAGAAAGCAACTGGAGAAAATCACAAAATGAAAAGATCTGAAAATAGAAGTAGAACATTTGTGGCAAAAAAAGCAAAGGTAATATCAACAATAATAGACACTGTGGCTACAATCACAAAGCATCTAGAACACAACTTGCAAAAGGCAGCTTTAGTTGGAACAGCTTACATTCTATAATGATACCTTTAATACCATCAAACTTCTGCTTATTCCAGGTTCTTGGAAAGGACTTGATAGAGGGATAAAAAAAATAACAAATCCAGTCTAAACATCTGGATGACTGCATGACCAAGCATAATAATAAGTAATGACATAACAAAGTCACTAAAACAAGTCACTGGAACATCTGTAAAACTTATTATGCGCCAGTAATGAAAAATTGTTGGAAACATATACCGGTCATTGAAAATAAATAGGTTAAAATATAGTCAGGTTTCTGATAAAGTCTTGGCAGATAACACCAGATATGACTGTAATTGAAAAGAAGAAAGGGTGGCTAATTGACATGAAGACACCAGGGGAATAGAAGAATAGAGTACAAAAGTATCAAGATCTGAATTTATTTATGTATTTAGCATAGAGCATACAATGTCATAGAAATCTACAAATGCTAGACAGAATGCAGTCCTGACAGCCTAGTTTGCTTGTCTATCTGAGGCTTGTGCACCTATCCTTGGTGCACCATGGGGGTCAAACTAGGTTTACACTTCACTTTACTGACTTTGGGTAGAGGAGAAGAGCCACTAACCACTTTACTGGTTACTGGCTCTTCTGGGCTCCTCTGTTGATCTCACCATGCCTTGCCTCATGTCACAATGCTTCGCATCTGGCCAGGTCCAGTGCCAGCTTCCACTCTCTGTACATATGAATGCAGCTAGGTTTTCCCACAAACTGGTATCCATTTATTTACTCACAATAATACCTTGCTTTTGAACTGTGAGTAGGCAGGAGCTAGGGAACAAGCAATGGGAGCTCACACCATCTCACGGAACAGAGCTCAGACTGCTGGAGAGCAGACCACATTTCTGACTGGTATCAGCATAATTAAGCTCTGACAATTGAAATTGAAAAGTTTTGGTATGGCACGGTGAGTGCCATGCCACAAAAATCTTGGACAGCACTTAGAAGATCTGCACATTGACCAAAATTCCATCTGTAAAGCTGCTTGGATCTGGATATACTACACCAATATTTTACAACTTCCTAGGTTCCTGGGAACAACTCGATGCATATGAAGGCCAACACCAACTAAGAATTGGCAGCTGCGACTTCACATTGTTGTCAACAAATATTAATAATATAGTAAAGTAAAACTCATGATTTGCACACCTTTATAAATTGCTTTGATTGGGTCTAATACAAGTACTGCTCAGCTATTATTCTGAGTAGATTTTAGAAAAGAAAAATTGCGGCATAACTGGAACTACTGATGCATATAGGAGTAGTATGGCCTCTTGTTTTAGAAAGAGAAATATCTCCTGGGAGAGCGAACAAAGCAAGGTCAGAGAGAACCAAAGATCCCTGATGCTACAAATATTCTCCTTTATTAGAGTGAACAAAATCTGGTACTTGCAGTAATTTGGGATAGAGAGAGATATGTCACATACTGAATACAGACTCTAGAACACAGAGAACTTACTTGTCAGAAAACAAGTAATAGTTCCTTTTGCTTTTGATCAGAGAGGTAACAAATCTAAATCTTTATCACAGCAGACGCTGAGAAGATGCTGCAACTGGGTTTATTGATTATATCACACCAAAAAGTACATTCTTCCTTTCTGAGGTGTGACTGGTTCCCTTTGGTGACATTCTTTAACAGTAAGCCAGTACAAGTCAATGCAGAGGAGAATTGCACATGTTTCCAGCAGCCTCCTTCAATATTTTTCATGCTTCCGTCCCTTGAAAGTATCTCCACTTGAATTCCTCAATAAAATCTACCTCCGTAGCAAACCGGCGGCATTTCTTTCCCCTCGCTGCTGTGCGCAGTGTTACAGCAATAAAGCTATAGTTATGGCTGATGAAGCACCCACATTACATCTCCCAAGGTTTGAATTCTTTTGTAAAATAATTACCCATTGGACTTTCTCATGCTTGTTTCAACCCAAAGGTAAGAATTGCGGGGAGGGGGAAACCATCAGAAAAACCCATTTGGGCATTTTATGAAAGACTGTAGGCTGGAAATAACATTGAGTGTTCTTTGTTAGCATGCCTTAGAAAAGGGGAAAAAACCCTATGATTTTCTTCTCTCTCTCTCTTTCTCTCTTGCTGGCTGTCTTTCTAGCAATTATTCCTAACTGTGCTTTTGACACAGTGAAAAACACTTTATTTAGAAATAGTTTTAAAAATTGGTTTCAAAATTGCTTAATGTGAAAAGATAACTGGTTGCTCTCCCCTCCCTACCCCTACATGGAAGCATATTTAAAAACAATGTGTTGTAATGTTTTCTAAAAATTCAGTTGGCCTGCATGACTAGGGGCTCTGCATCATACCTGCATTGGGGCCAGGATGTTAATGGATCCTGGCATGTGTGGAGGAGAGCATGCTGGTAAGGTCTTTTCACAGTGACCTTGACTTTGTGCTTCAAATAAACTGTGCATTATGTTTTATCTTTTGCTCTCCATCCAAAGTTCCATCGAATAGATGAGCAGCTCTATCTATGTGTTAAATAAACCAATAGAAATGCAGAATAATTACTTCATTTTACTGCAGTTGAGGAGCGTTTATAGAGTTGGTTCATTCATAGATGGCAATCAACATTTAGTTTAGCAATGAACATATGAATAAGACACACAAAGAATTACTAGCCCTCGTCAAATTCGTAGACCAGTTTCCAATTTCTCTCAGTTTGAATAGCTCTTTAATTTCTAGAACTATTGCATAATGAATTACCACATTATATATTATAAAACAAGTGTGAATTATATTAGACAATCTGTAATCTACTCATAGCACTATTGCACTCACTTATATACAACTTCATAGTTCTTTACAGCACTATGTGGTTTCTCTAAGTGGTTTTACAGAGTCATTTTACCGACTTCAGAAAGATGGAAGGCCAAGTCAACCTTGAGCTGGTGAGCATTGAACTGCCGGCAGTCAGCAGAATTAGCCTGCAATACTGTATTCTAACCACTGTGCCTCCACAGCTCAGTCACGCCTTGTGACTATTTTATAGTTTTTTAGGTGTAGCACATATTGAGAATGAGTTGTGGGTGAGGGTGAGGACAAACTTTAAAGTTTCATTTACCCCTTAATACTGCTGCCTCAGATAAAACATTGAATTAAATATAGGTATTCATTGACTTACAATCATAATGAATCCTACCCATCATGGTCATATATCATGATGGCATAAAGTGGGTCACTCACTTGACCAACCTGTTTTTTCAACCTTTCTTGCAGTGGAACAGTCTTAAAACACGATCAGGTGACCATTAGACATTACCCATGCCTGTAAATGCACACTGGTTGTGGTCATGTGATCAGATGGGAGCCTGGCAGTTAGAACTGTGGAACTGGGCCATAAGTACCCCAGGGATGTCTGTCATAACTTTGAACAGCCACTAAGCAACTGGTCATAAATTGAGGCTACTTGAATTGTACTACTTGCAAGTCCTGAGTTTCTTTTTCAAAGATAAGATCAAAATTCAGCAGTGTTTAGTTAGCAAATCCCCATGCATGTTAAGCAGCCTGAAGGAGCATTGGGCAAATCAAAATTGTATTCAATTTATCAATGGGTTTTAGGAGAAAGACTAAAGACTTCTCTTTAGGAGAAAGAGGAGAAGCAACACAAGCTGCAGGATAGGGATGATATCACATTTGATGGAAAGAATCAGGATGTAAGGATGTGCATGCGTGGACTTCCCTCTTCTTCTGCTTGAAACAGGTGGCAACTTCCAAGGTTTGTACATAAATGGAAATATATGCCATGTTCCCTTTAGGCTTTCTTAGCTGCTTCCCTTGGGGAATAAATTCTTGAAGACTTTATATGTATATTCTGCTCACAGGGAATTTGAAATCTAACAGTTATCTACCAAAGCTGGACTGTCAAACATTCTCATTTGCAGCTAAAACCAATGCATATAGAAGTACCATCTGGCCAATATTAAACCAGTTATGTACAGTTTGGGTTTTTTAAAATAAAACCCTACCTCTGGTTTTTCAAGTGCTAAAAATATACCATCACTTTGCTCACATGCAATCATGTAATTAAATTCAGTCATGTTGAGGACTTGATAAGTTAACAGAGACTGAAATACTAGGAACATGTTCCTATTAAAAAGTGAAAACACAAATCTAAACCTGACTTCTGAAATTAATTGAGTGTTTTATGGCAACACAACACAGCAAATAATGAAAGCTGTTTAATAAATCCCTTTTCAAAAGGATTATTTTTGTTTGGTCTGGGATTGTGGCCTATTATATAGTGTTCCAAACAGGGTCTTGTGTGCTTAAAAATGATCAGTCCTTCAGATATAGGGGGTCTTTTAAAATCAGCCTGTTTTTCACCAGTTTTCACTCAACCAAGGGAAAAATGAAAGTAACCAGCTCAAAGAAATGCCATTTTTAATGCAGTCGTATCTTTTTTTAAGGCTCACACTGTTCTGATCTAGGCTCTCCCGAAAAGTAGAGTCCTGGTCCTGACAAAACCTCTTTTATTAAACAAATGTGAATTCCTCTCATACGCATTCAGCAAGGCCTGGCAAACAGTCTTTCAAAGGAATATTTATGACTACAGCCCTTATCTATCTTGGAAAGCTGCCATGTAAATATTTTCCAAATGAGGTGTTATGCAAGGAAAGACTAGGCACAGAGTCTCTGAGATTCACGAACAGGTCTTCACACTCCTGAAATGAATCTAATGACCAAACAAATGAATTGTTTCCTGCAAAAGCCCACTCCCCTTTCTCTCCTCTTATTTCCAATGAGAGGGGCCAATCACCTTCCATCTGTGACTTTACTCCCAAGTCTACTCTGATTTCTAAGTTGTTCTTTTCTTCTGGAAGTTCTGCATATGCACACACTGAGAACAGGCTCTATCTGTTCCTCTGCCTCATTGTTGTCTAGCTCCGTAGGCACCTGATCACTGCCAGACAGCCTCGGCCGCATCTCTGCCTCTGACACAGAGCCCTCGTCCGAGCTTTCCCTAGCCTCCAGGACTGGCCCAAGCTCCTTCCCAACCTCCTCACTGTCCAACTCTGCTGTATCTCCACTGGCCACTGGTGGGCCACAACACACACTTCTGGAAAAAAAATGTGCTGCTTTAAAAAGTCCTGCTTCCATGCATTCTGAAACAAAGCTTCTGACTCATTTCAAAGAATGTACAATTCTAGAATGTACACTTTTTTTTCTGAAAATATATATGCTAAAAACATGATCAACTGAGAAATGAAGGAGGGATTCCTATATCCCATATGTAGTTCATGAACAATTCTGAATTTTAGCAAGATCAGGTTCATTAGAAATAGCCTAAACGTTATGTATCACCAAGATGTAGTTGAATGTGAGTGTAGAAGATGCCCTCTCTGAAATTTTCTCTGGTTTGAAGTTTTTCAAAAGCATAAGCACCTCCAGGGGAAAAATGGTGTTGTGATGAGGGATTCAGTCATGAAATGACTGGGATGTAGTAGGATGTGGATGGCTTTCAGTTAAATTGGGTTACAAGTTTGGCATCAACTTCCATGTTTTGGGGGCCAGTTCAGTCAAAGTTCAGGAGTTTATGGCCTCCATTGAAATAACAGACTTGTTCCAAATTATCTCAGGCCATTGGATTATGTTTTGTGTAAAAGAAAATGTATAATGATCTGAATGTAGAGGGCATTTCCATCTGCCCTTTGTCATGGTCAAATCATAACTAATCTAGATGAGATGGAAGGTCATAGGGGGCATTCATTAGATTAATAAGCCAATTAAAATAGTTCGTCTCAGAATGGTTTCTATGGGTGCGTGCTTTGCAGTTTTTCAAGTAATTTTGTGCACAGTTCTGCTGTGGCCACTGGCAACAGAAGATGAAGTATGCACTTGATGTGATTGTACTGAGACAACTCTCTGTGTTGGCTACATCCACATGGCTAATTAGTCTACCAAGACCTTAGCAATAGCAGTTAGACTTATATACCTCTTCATAGGGCTTTCAGCCCTCTCTAAGCAGTTTACAGAGTCAGCATATTGCCCGCAACAATCCGGGTCCTCCTGGGAGAAGACGTAGCAGAAGAGATATTTAGGGTGTCAAAGAACAGTGAATCTGCTGAGCATCAATATGAGTTCAGATTTTAGCTTAAACATTAGCTGTCAGCTCCAGCCAGCTCAGAGGCCTGGAGCTGCCATTCAGGGGGGAGAAGACTGGGCCAACTGCCAAGACTCACCATCCCACCTACACAAACTGAAGAAATTCATGCTAACGATCCATGATTGCTGGGTGGTTTCGCTCTGGGTTACAAGGTGAAGGGTGCGCGCATGCGCAGGATGTAAGCTTTCCAAATACCATGTAAAATTAAATCAGAGTCAAAGCCAAAACTATGCTTAAAGTTCCAATTTAATAAAGCAGGCATGTTGGCATAGAGCTATGTGATTCTGACTCTGGAAGTTACATCAGAATCCCACCCAGTTGAGCTTCCGGGGAGTGGCCTGTCGCCGGTCGGCAGCTTAACAGAGCTGCCCCCAGAATTCAGGATCGTTATCTACTCAATATCAAGAAGATAACTCTTTTTTCAGACAAGAAAAAAGCAGTGAGGAATCTCAGCTGGTAAGAATCTTCTTTGAAGTTCACAGTTTGTTTCTTTGTGAGCTGTGGACGGAGGGGGAGGATCAACCCAAAGCTGAGTCATTCAACTCCGACCTGAACTTCGCAGCTGTTATTCACAGCACGAGACAGGATCCCCTCCCCCTCAGGACAATCTTTAGAAAAGAGACTATTAAAAATCAATACGAGCAAAGACCAACTTGTGAACTTTAAAACCTTTCTCTATCTGAAATACCAGCTTCAATGTTATAAAAACCTCTTTTGCTTAATTGTCTTCAAAATGGCGCTTACAGCTTCTGCATCTGTTATCTCCGGCTTCCTGCTACAGAAGTAAAGAAATAATCTCTTATAATTTAATTAGAGCTACTCCCTTAAAGCTTTCAAGACTCTTTGTTGATTCAGACACATTCCAAACATTCTAAACGGACTTTCTCTTTTGAAATCCTCCGTAAAACCCCTTGGAAAAAAAAAAAGAAAAAAAAAAGAAGGGAAAAAAGGGGGGGGGAGGAATTTCTTTTTCTCCACATAGCACAGTGGATTAGTAATTTAGAATAAATAATTAAAACCAAAATATAATGGCATCCAAATCAACCTCTGTTAAATTACCTCCGAAAACGTCTCCCATACCTGGCACAAAGTTGCAGCCCCCACCATCTATGCCCCCTAGTGGAGATGTACTAACAAAAGAATTTTTCTGGAAATGTTCAAAGAATCCAGAGAACAGAACTTAGAAATGTTTAAAGAATTCAGAGAACAGAATCTAGAAATGATTAAAGATTTCAAAGATGAAATAAGGAAGGAGATGGAAGTTCTATATGACAAATTCGATACCAGGGTCACTAAAATGAATGATAATATGATGGGAATTGTAAATGTGATAACAGAATATATTTCTGGAATGGAAGATAATTTAGAAACTCTCAATGAAGCTAAAACTAACCTGATATCCAAAACTGAAGTGGTGGAACAAAAAATTGATAATGCTGAAAAACAAATTATTATGATACAGTATAAGCAGATGGAGCTTGCATTAAGAGTGAGGGGGCTGCGTGAAGAAAAGCAGGAGAACTTAAAGCAAATGTTTTCTGAAGCTTTTGACCGTCTGGTGGGAAAACCGGGATCCAATTTTGATTGGCAGATTGACAGGATTTTTCGTGTTAACTCATGGGCGGCAAAACAAAGGCAACTTCCCCGAGACGTGGTAATATACTTTGTTACAAGAGAATCTAGAAATATGATACTACAAGAGTCCTACAATACTAAGCTTCAAATTGGTGGACAGGACCTGATTGTTCTGAAAGAAATACCGCCTCAGATGCTAAGAGCCAGAAGAGATTATGCTTTTCTGGTGGAAGAGCTCAGAAGGCGCCAGATACAGTACAGATGGGATGCCCCATTCGGTATTATAGTTACAATGGATAAACAAAGATATCGTCTCAGCTCTGTATGGAAAGCTCGTGATTTCTATCATAAGATTCTGAAGATGGGATACCCTGAACCTTCGGGATATGGTGAAAAACCACGAGACGAACAAGATAAACAGCAAACCACACAACCATTAGATAAAATGTATCATCTCCCTCTTCCGGAAGGGCAAGGAGTCAAGGAAAAAGGATCCAACCGCAAGACCACCAGACAAACGGATAAACAAGCTACTATGCAACAATCTCAACAATCATTGGCCACTGACCAAGGAGCTACTGCAACAAGCTCAGAAGCTGTTGCAGTAGCCAAACCAAAGGTGAGACAGGCCTTGCGGGAGGCTCTAAAAAAGCTTCAGGCAACCAAAAATGACAACTAAGATTTTGACATGGAATGTTAACGGATTGAACTCTCCACAGAAAAGAAAGAAAATATTTCATTATCTTAAACAGTTTAAGAATGACATAATTTGCTTGCAAGAAACTCATATCAAATCAACCGATCAAAAATATTTGTTTAACCCCAAACTGGGCCAACATTTTGCGACCTCAGCCATGGAAAAGAAAAATGGCATAGTAGTATATTTAAGAAAAGACATTAAAGCTGAGCTAATTGAAGCAGATCCCTTTGGAAGATATATTGCATTAGATTTAATCTTAGAAGGGAAAAAGACGTTACTTTTGGGAATTTATGCTCCTAATCAACAACAAGATGGATTTTATAGAAATCTCCATGCTAAATTAGTACAGTGGGATTTTGAGTCTTGTATATTAATGGGTGACTGGAATGGCGTGATCGACACCAAAAGAGATAAGAAGACAGCTCGCCCGAACACCAAATTTCGAGCTAAGTTACCCAAACCCTTTTTTGACATGCTGGACGACTTTGAATTGCGAGACGCTTGGCGCGAGAGGCATGCAGAAGAATATGACTTTACCTTTTTTTCCAATAGACATCAATCTCTTTCAAGGATTGATTTTATACTAATTACAAATGATTTACTTTGTAGGGTGAAGAAGACAAAGATTATGGCGAGAGTTCTTTCAGACCATAATCCAGTCTGGATGGAATTGGGAAGGGTAGCCCAGGCAAGAAGGTCCTGGAGGTTGAATGAAAACTTATTTAGATATGAAAAGTATGTTAATGATTGTAAAAAATTGCTATCGGAATATTTTGTCTTCAACATGAACAAGGGTACATCTTTGGAATATGTATGGGATGCAAGCAAAGCGTATATGAGAGGAGTATTAATGAATATAAATAAAATACATAGATACAAACAAGGGCAAAAACGAAAAGAATTGGAAGAGGAAATTAAAGGGAAAGAGTCAGAATTAACATTGAATCCAGGAGATACAAAGATTAGGGAAACAATTGCTATATTAAAATCTCAGTTTGATATGCTGATCTCTGACCAGGTAGCTACTAGTTTATTATATGCTAAACATAATACTTTCTGCAATGCAAATAAACCCGGTAGGTGGTTGGCTTATCAGATTAGAAAAAAAAGGAAAGCTCGAAATGTATCCAAATTGTGTCACAGAGGGAAGGAAGTGTTTCAACAGGAAGAGATTCAAAAGGTATTTCGGGAATTTTTTACAGAGTTGTATAAAGGGGATAAAATCAAGGACGGAGATATAGACAAATACCTAGATAAAGAGAAAATCCCCCTAGTCAGAGAAGAACATAGGCATAAGCTGAACCAACCTATAACCTCTGGGGAAATTTTGCAGGCAATTAAACAATTAAAGTTAGGGAAAGCACCAGGCATAGATGGTTTAACAGCTGTTTATTATAAATAGAATCCCACCCAGTTAAAAGTTCAAGATCTTGCCCCCACACCCACAGTCCATCACATGGTCCAATCTTCTTCTTCCACACCTAACTGCTTCCGTCTAGGTATTCAGGATTGGAAGACAAAAGATGACCTTGAGCTTCTAGGAAAGAATTTCTTATTTTGAAAACAACACATTCTACCCCTTGCTAAATCCCCCCCGTCTTAATAAGAGTGTGGCAGGCCAAAGATTTTCAAAGGAACCACTGCAGGCCTGACAGGCAGCCTCTCCTCAAAAGAAAAACATTTTCTGGAAAAGAAAATTTTAAAAAAGTTACTCTTTATATATATATCCCTTCCCATCCCTTCTTCAGTGTGTCCATCCATTCATTCAGAGACATGGAGGAGGGAGTTTCTTTTGGTAGCTCAGGCATGGGAACGAACTCCATGCCACTGGTAATCTGGAACGGAGTTAAACCGGTACTGCTGTGGACCGCATTGTTGTTGTTTTTTTCTTACAACTTTGTTTTATTTTCATTTTCATTTTACAATCACTTGTATACTGTGCGATTAAACACAACTCATCTTATATTCCACCATAGGAAACCAACATAACACTTCATCCTCCATACACCCTTTCTTCTCCCCCTCCAACTTTCATTTCTCCCCTCCAACATTCCCCTCTTCTACTTCCCCTCCCCCTCTAACATGCCTCTCTCCCCTTTCCCCCATCTCACCCTCCTTACATTACCCTCTCACTCCCTCTCTACTCCCCCCTCTTCTTTCCCTCTACTCCTTACTTCGGTGTATTTCTACTATTCATTAATCTATTTGATTTGTATTTTATACTAACATTAAAAGAAAAAAAAAGGAAGAAAAAAAAAGAAAATAAAAGGAAAAGAGAAAAAAGAAAAGAAAAAGGAGCAACAGTATACAGGTGCATTCTTATTGTTTTGAAAATTGAAACTATGTTTTCCCCCTCCCCCCTCCCCCCTGTAATCCCCCCTCCCTACCCCCCTTTGACTTCCCAGATCCCATACCCGGTATAGCTTTTTATCCAACACAATCTAGAATATAATAAAACCAAGTAAGTTAAAAATTAAAAGATAAAAAAAGAAGAAAATAAAAAAACAAAAAAAATGAGAAAAATCAATAAATTCTTTTCATTGAACTCAGCTTCCCATCATTATTAAGACTTAAACAATGTACATCATTCCTGATCACAATTAATTAATTACTTGCAGGATTTCAAACTCTATTGAAACCAAATAAATTATCCAAATAGAGTTCTACTCTAGCTATGGACCTTATCTCTTTATCTAAATATCTGTCTATTTCCAAACCTTTAATTTGTCCCTTTTATACCTCCTTCTCTATAAAGCAATTTAAACACCTCTCAAATTCTTCTCTCGGTTTCTTTTTCTAACTCTTCGTCCTGCCTCTAACCGTGTCCATATACATACATATACACATATATATGTACATACACACACATATACATACACATAGATATATTTTATCTTCATCCATACTCCTCTCATATTTGCTCCGCCTTCCTGCAAACTCCCCGGGTATATCCTTCCAGTCATTATATTCAAGTAACAGTTTATACAAAAATCAGTTTACTTTCTGTCTCAAAGTAAGCTCTAATTCAACCTTCACTACCCTCCCATCTACACCACACCTCCCAACTCCATTCAACCTGAACCCCAATCCAGGAACACCACAGTTTCCGCCCTCCTCACCCTGGAAAATAAGTCATCAACAGCTTATATAAAAATTCAGAGTTATCCACCAAATCTTTTTTAAGTCCCATACAAAATATCTTCCAAGGAGAACAGCATCAGTTCTTTCAACCTTAATGTCTCTTCATCGATGTACAACTAAACCAATTTTATGCAAAACAAAAGTCACAAAGTATTGTTCAAATTGAAAATAAGGCAAATATTTTAAATCAGTTGATTTGATATAATTTCCTTGCAAAAAAATTATATCATTTTTATGCTATTTAATATAGCAAGATGTTTACTTTCACTGTTATAATGGTTTCATGAATATCTCCTTATTCAATGGCTGGTATTCATAAATGTTGCTGCGATCCGCTTTATTTTCAATTTGTCTGGGAACACGGCTGGATCCTTGTTTGATCTTCTGCTTTTCCGGAAGGGGAAAGCGATACTTTCTGTCTTGTAATGGTGTATTTTGTTGTTTCTCTTCTCCTTCTCTTTGTTTGTCCTCAAGTCCAGGTGATTCAAGGTGTCCCGCCTTTAGGATCTCATAATAAAAATCTCGGGCTTCCCAAACAGAGCTTAGGTGATATTTTTGGTCATCAAATGTAACTATAATACCAGATGGCACATCCCATCTATACTGTATCTGATGGTTTCTGAGTTCTTTAGTTAGAAAAGCATAGTCTCTCCTAGCTCTCAACATTTGAAGTGGTATTGCTTTAAAAACAGTCAAGTCCTGTCCATCAATTCGCAGCCTGGTATTATAAAACTCTTGTAATATCGCCTTTCTGAATTCTCTTGTAGCAAAATATATAATTATATCTCTCGGAAGCTGTCTCTGTTTTGCTGCCCACGAATTCTGGCGGTAAATTTTTTGAATCTGCCCATCAAAGTTGAGTCCCGGACTTCCCACCAAACGACTGAAAGCTTATGAAAAAGTCTGTTTCAAGTTCTCCTGTTGCTTTTCACGTAGTCCCCTAACTCTTAAAGCCAGCTCCATCTTTTTATAATTTGTCATAACCAGTTGTTTTTCTGCATTTTCAACTTCCTGTTTTAACACCTCAATTTTAGATATCAGGTTAGAATTAGTTTGCTCCAAGAGTTCCAGCTTATCTTCAATTCCAGCAACATAGTCTGTCATCACAGTCATAACTCCCATGACATCCTCTCTTGTTTGGGCAATCTTAGCATCAAGCTTGCCATATAAATCTGTAACAAATTGCTACATCTCCTCTCTAAATTCATTGAGAGTTTCAAAAAGAAATTCTTTCGTTAGCACTTCTCCAGTAGGGGGCGTGGAAGATAAGAGCTGCGGCTTTGCAACAAAAGCCTGCGATGTAAAAGAGCGTCTGGGCTGCTTCGATTTCGGTGCCATGATAAAAAGAAAACAAACAGAATCTTTACTCACATTAGTTTGGGATAAGGTAATTTCAGCAAAACCCCTGGCAGTTGATAAAAGGAAATCATCGAAAGAACGGGGCTAATTGATTTGTAAAGAGTTATAGCCTTAGTTCTGTCCAGGAAGCTGAAGATATATCGTTATAAAAAATGCGGAAGCTATAAATTCGCCATTTTTTTTTTTTAAATTGAACAAAGGAGTCTTTGGTAAAATTGAAGCTGGTATTTTAAATAGAGAAAAAAAAGTTCACCGGTATGGTCACTGCTCAGATTGATCTTTAACAAGTTAATTGCAAAATCTTGTACTGAGGAGGGGGGTAATTCGCCTTGAGCTGAAAAAAGACAGCTGAGAAGCTTTGGCCGGAGTAAATGACTCAGCTTTCGTTGAATCACTCTCTTTCATTCACAGCCAAAAGATAAAAAGGCTGTGAACTTCAAAGAGGACTCTAACTAGCTGGGGGTCCCTCCCTACTTTTTCCTTGCCTGGAAAAAGAGATATCTAAGATCTTAAATAGATATACGAACCAAAACTCTGAGGGCAGCTTCGTTAAGCTACCGTCAGCGGCAAGCACCTCCCCCCGGAAGCCCTGTGGACCGCATTGTTGTATGCCACTTCAGTAGTAAGTCTGACCAGTTGTCTTGCTGATAGTCCACATAACACCGGAGGTATTGTTCCACCATTGCATTGGCCCTCTCTGCTGCCCCATTGGTGCTGGGATGAAATGCTGAGCTGAGCCCCTGTGTGGACCCAATTGACTTGAGGAACTCTCTCCAGAACTTAGCAGTGAACTGAACTCTGCGATCTGAAATGACCCTTTTTGGCACCCAGTGTAGGCAATAAATGTGTTTCACAAACATTTCCGATAATTTCTTTGCAGATGGCAACCCCGAGCAACCCAGGAGAGTGTTAAATGCAGTTTTCCACTCATCCCCTTTCCGGATTCATATGCGGTAATATGCCTCTCTCAAGTCCAACTTGGTGAAGATTTTGCCTTTAGCCAAGTGGTTCAACATATCCTTCATGAGGGGGAGGGGATAGGTGTTCTTTTCACACACTGCATTCAAAGCTCGCAGATCTACACAGAGGCAAACTCCGCCATCTTTCTTTTCTCTGAAAAGCATAGGGGCTGCTACCTTCGACTTGGCTGGTTCAATAAAACCCCTTTTTAAATTGGTGTTGATGTACTTCCTCAATTCAGTTATCTCCTTAGGAGTCATAGAGTACATTTTTGGTTTTGGTAAGGTTACCCCTGGTTTGAAGTCTATCGCACAGTCTGTGGGGTGGTGAAGTGGAAGGTAGTCTCCATCTTCCTCACTGATCACACTTGCCAAGTGCCAGTAGACTTTTGGCACTCATTGGATCCCCAGAAGTTTGGTGTCTGCTGTGGGGGCTGCAGGTTCTGGATGGTTTGGGCTCTGGTTCTAATTGTTCCTGGGTGGCCTTTAGGCTCCATGGATGGTAATGGCCCAAAGTCAATGATCAATTTTCTAATGCCGTCCTCCCACTTGATAGTCGGTGCCCACTTGTCCAACCATGCAAGTCCCAAGATAATTGACTCCTGCATTTTTGGGGCTACAATGAATCTGATGAACTCATAGTGTCGGCCTATCTTCAACTTCACTAATTCAGTGATCTTTGTGGCCGGGACGCCCCCAATTAGGGTTCCATTTACTTGCTCGAACCAAATAGGGTGTGTTAGGGGTCTTGTGCGTATACCTAGCTGCTCCACTATTGACGTGCTGATTAAGCATCTGGTGCAGCCGGTGTCTATGATCGCCCCAACTTCCCCTTCTAACCCTGTTCTGGGCACTTGGAGTTGGGATTTTATGGTAAAGGAGGGAACAGGTGCACTCAACATTGGGTCATCTTTGGCATTTTCATCCTCCTCCTCTGAGGCCCCAGGGGCTTCTTCAATAGCCTGCTATTGGTTCTCCGCCTCCATTGGCTGTTGTAGCAAGTGGCTCTTTTCGGGTGGCTTTTTTGATTTTTTCTTCATTGTGCTGGCAGGTGGTTGGCGCTGTTGTGAAACAGGAGCTGGAGCCAGGCATTCTGTTGCTTTGTGGCCCATCTGACCGCATCTGTATTTGTATTATTTGTATTTTGTATTTGTATTTGCCTTTATTTGTATGCCGCCCTTTTCCCTGAAGGGACTCAGGGCAGCTCACAATTCAAAAGGGAGGGGGAAAACGACAAACAGTAAATAATACAACATATTAAAAGAGAAAAAACGCAACAATCACACCATTCGAGTGGGGCTATAATCTTAGCCCCAGGCCAGCCGGGACAGCCAGATCTTTACAGCAGCGCGGAAGGATTGAAGGGTGGTGAGGGTCCGAATCTCCACGGGGAGTTCGTTCCAAAGGGACGGAGCAGCCACCGAGAAGGCCCTCCTCCGGGTAGTTGCCAGTTTGCACTGGCTGGAAGATGGAATTCGGAGGAGGCCTAATCGATGCGATCGAATCGGTCTGGTGGAGGTGATTGGCAGTAGGCGATCTCTCAAGTACCCAGGCCCACTACCATGTTGGGCTTTATAGGTGATAAGTAGCACCTTGAAGCGCACCCGGAGATCCACAGGTAGCCAGCGCAGCTCGTGGAGGATAGGTGTTATGTGGGTGAACCGAGGTGCACCCACTATCGCTCGCGTGGCCGCGTTCTGGACTAGCTGGAGTCACCGAATGCTCTTCAAGGGCAGCCCCATGTAGAGCACATTGCAGTATTCCAGCCTAGATCTGTAGCACTTTATGTAGGCCCCACGGGTGATTGGTAGAGGCCTCTCAGCTCTCTGCCTCTGCATACGTTGGCCCAAAGGCTTTTTGGCAGGGGTTCCGGTACCAGGCTTTTGATAGGTGTTAATCTCATGTCTAGTATGATTGCAGTGGATTGGAGACGTTCCGGGATCCCCCTTATGGCACAAGCTTCTTTAAGTTTGGGATCTAAGGCTTTTTTGAATGTGTACACCAAGAATCTTTCTGGCCAATAGTGTAATCTCCCAGCTATTCTCTGAAATTCCCAAACTAATTCCTTCACGAGACGACCAGCCTGTCGCAATTCGTGGATCTGGTCTTCAGCGTCCACATTTTGGGCCACATCGCTTTTGGCACGCATCAGTTGGATGAACCCATTTATATCATCCAGCTCAGGAGCCGCTTCATCATGGAGCTCTGCTATCCACTGCACAGCCTCCTTTTCATTCATCCCTTCTGCTATCTTTTGGATCAACTCTCAATCAGGTGGGTATTGAGGCCCCACTTGATCAACGTACACCCATACTTGATTCAGGAAATAATCCAGCTTATCCGGGGACCTATCAAATGTTGCACAGAACCATGGGGGTATGGGAGGAGGGGCCGCGAGTGGTTGAACAGGGGCAGCTTGTTGGTTTGCTGCTGGGGGTGGTAAGCCCCTCCATTGACCCACACCCATCAGTTGGGCAAAAGCCTGGGGAAGCATTGCTGGGGGGGGGGGGGCTGGACCTAGTGGCGGTCCCATTCTCTGGGTTTGCCCAGGAGCAGTTATCTGGGAAGGCGCCATCTGCTGGAAGAGGGTAGGTCTCCATTGACATTGAGTCCATCCATGACCCGGGATGAATGCCCACCCTTGGTTTGCTTGAATCATGGGTTCGGAGTCACCCCTTTGCCATTGTGGGGAGGTGTATGTGTTCCAGGCCTCTTTCTGCCAGCTGGATTGACCTCCCCTAATTGGAGGGGGGTCTGGTTGCACTCCAGTAGGAGGGAGGGGTGTTGATGTGACTGCTCTAGGCATCAATCCAGCCGCAAAGGTGTGGGTTG
This sequence comes from Thamnophis sirtalis, assembly GCF_051295495.1. Classification (NCBI taxonomy): domain Eukaryota; kingdom Metazoa; phylum Chordata; class Lepidosauria; order Squamata; family Natricidae; genus Thamnophis; species Thamnophis sirtalis. The sequence continues at coordinate 54,675,422 of NW_028261381.1, forward strand.
ATTCATTAGCTACTGTATGGAAGGAGTCCACATCTCCACTCCACTTGGCAGAGATTTCCCTATGAGGAAAGGAGAATGGGGGGGGGGTGCCAGGTTCCACTGAGGGGTCTCTTCAGAGGAGAGTGTTGTAGCCTCGTAAGTCCTCGGACTTACGAATGACAGTTCGGCAACAGCCAGGCACGTCTTAGTCAATCAGACGCGCCTGCCGGTTGCCGGGCTGTCATACGCGAGTCTATTGGCTCGACCGTCTGACAGCCGAGTATAAAAGGCTGTCAGACGGAGGAGAGGTGCCAGTCTACTCACAGTTGATGTTGTTCTATGTTGCTTGTAATAAACCGCTTGAAAGGTTACCTCAGACGCCTCCTCGTCATTTCTGCCGCCGATCTAACAGAGAGGGGTTTTATTTCACTCCCGTTTAGCCGTAGAAAATGGTCTGGGAGGCCCATTAGAGAAGGACTGTGTGAGGGCGGCTGAGTTCTCCATTCATCAGTTCTTCTGGTAATCATCCAGTCGTCTGTTGAAGGTTCCCTGGCAACCCCTTCTTCTTCTGGCAGGCATTCCTTAGAAGTCATAAATCTTGATGTCTCCTCCTGGAATTCCTTTCGCCAGGCCTCCAATTCCCTAATTTCTGCAGCTTCTATCGATTCCTTAAGAGGCACCTCTTGAGTCTCGGCCAAATTAATTGAGCCGTCATTATTAGCTTTCTCCATCTTCACTGAATTTTTGTACTGCCCAGGGTTGGGTCAGAACTGGGATTTAGTACCCCTGACAGCTTCCCAGCTTGGGATGCTGATAATTTATCTTAGTCGAGAGTCGGAATGATGTAAGCTTTCCAAATACCATGTAAAATTAAATCAGAGTCGAAGCCAAAACTATGCTTAAAGTTCCAATTTAATAAAGCAGGCATGTTGGCATAGAGCTATGCGATTCCGACTCTGGAAGTTACATCAGAATCCCACCCAGTTAAAAGTTCATGATCTTGCCTCCACACTCACCGTCCATCACATGGTCCAATCTTCTTCTTCCATACGTAACTGCTTCCGTCTAGGTATTCAGGATTGGAAGACAAAAGATGACCTTGAGCTTTTAGGAAAGAATTTCTTATTTTGAAAACAACACATTCTACCCTTTGCTAAATTCCCCCCCCCCCTTAATAAGAGTGTGGCAGGCCAAAGATTCTTAAAGGAACCGCTGCAGGCCTGACACAGGGTTTGGCTTATCTTAATTACCAGTGTAGCTATAAAAGGTGGTGGGAAGCACAGGGTGACAATGCATTCATTGCCTTAGTGCTTTTTTTTTTTTTTTTTAGATTTTTCAAATGTTTAATGGACTGTTGAGAGGATGGTGACTTTTTTTTGCATGAAAACTTTTTATTTTCCATTTTCATAACATAATCATATGTATACTATTACATAGCCAATATTGTGTTGTATTGTTAAATATTTACATCAATTCATCTTACCATCAGCTCCCCCCCCCCCAAAAAAAACAATGATTGGCTCTTCTGCTCTCCATACACCATATTTGTGCCTTATCCAACACTTTCTTCTCCCTCTCTCCTCCCCCTCCCTACCTCCTTTCTTCCCTCCATCATCCTTTTCTACCCTACTTCCCCTTCCTTTCTCCTTCTCCTCTCTCCCCTTTCCACTCCTCCTTATTCTCCTCATCTTACCCTCCTGCCCTCTCTCCTACCCCTCTCTTCCTACCTTACTTCTCTCCTCTGCTTCCCACTCTTCCTCTCACTCACTTGGTGTATTTCAGCTTCTGAGCAAGCTCCATTTTGTGTTGATGGTATTTATAATTCCATTTCAATATACATAACATATCTTGCTCCTTCTTTGTTTAAAAAATAAGACAAAATAGTATACGTGTATAATCATAGTGCTTTTAAACCCAACACCGCCCCTAAGTCTAATTTGGTTACACATATTTACTTCCCTCCCCCCTGCCCTCCCCCCCACGACCCCAACTTTCCCCCCAGACTTCCCAGAACCAATACAAGGTATAAGTCTTTAACAAAAACAGTCTAAAATATATGTAGAAAGAAAATAAAAAGTTAATAACATCTTTCAATTGAGCTTTAGCTCCTCCTTACTAGGCTAACTCTAGACAATTTATATCATTCCTGGTCTTAATCATAAGCTATCTGAAATTTTTTAGTCCCATATTTATTTTGAATATAATCAATCCATTTTTTCCAGTCTCGTTTATATCTCTCGTTTGAATAATCCTTAAGATATGCAGATATTTTAGCCATCTCAGCTAGGTTTGTTACTTTCAATGTCCATTCTTGAATAGAAGGCAAATCTTCCTTTCTCCAGTATTGCGCCACCAACAATCTAGCTGCAGTTATTAAGTGCAAAATCAAATTAATCTCTACAACTCTACAATCAGTAATAATACCTAACAAAAATAACTGAGGGGTAAACTTTATCCTTACTAGGCTAACTCTAGACAATTTTGCATAATCCACGATATTTTTATCCAAAATGCTTTAACCTTTTTGCAAGTCCACCATATGTGAAAATATGTAGCGTCCACACAATCACATTTCCAGCATTTAGGTTGTAAATTCAGATACACAGAAGCCAATTTTTTAGGATCTAAATGCCATCTATAAAACATCTTATAAAAGTTCTCTCTCAAGTTTTGGGCTTGTGTAAATTTTACGTTTCTTACCCAAATCTTTTCCCATGTATTCAACATTATTGGTTCTTCAATATTTTGAGCCCACTTTATCATACAGTCTTTAACTAATTCTGTTTCCGAGTCCATTTCTATTAATACATTATATAATCTCTTTATATGCATTGGACTTTGATCTCTAATTTGTTTGAGTAAATTATCCTCAACTTGCATAAAACCAATTTTTTGATCTATTTTCCATCTGGCCTGTAACTGCCTGTGCTGAAACCATGTTTGAATTACCTTTTCCTCTTTTAATACATCCAAGGGTGTCAGGTGCTGCTTCATTTAATAATCAGGAAAGAAAACCACTCAACTCCATTTGGTTGAAATTAAGTGTACTTTTACTAATTACAAACGAATAGTAGCAAAGCAAAGCTGAGTCTGGTTAATTGGGCGTGAAAGCAATGAATATCATGTATAGGTCAATCCCCTCCCCTTGGCACCCCAGTCCATAGTCCAATAATAATTCACCCAACAGTCAGGTGGGAGACATCTTCAAAAAACATCATCAGGGTGGAATGCTGGACAGTTAACCTTGGTGGGAAACTCCCTTCCTCCACATGCGCAATGAGATGGTCAGGACAGCTTCTAGAATATTCCTCCAGCACATAATCCCAAATACCATGCCCCCCTCCCCGTTTCAATGGCAGCCGAAGCAGCAGCAAGGCAGAGGCTGACAAAGGGTTTTAATGGTAGTACACCTCTTTCTAAGGTAAGAAGCTGTCTGTAAGTAGTTACATCCTGTTTTTGTACTATATTCATATTTTCTATTCCGTGTCTGGGAATTGCCCACATGGAGATCTTATCATTTAGTTTGTATTGATATTTTTTCCAGACCCGCAGTAGAGCATTCCTTAAAATATGACTTTTGAAATTCTTGTCCACCTTTTTGTTATATAGCATATAAGCATGCCAACCATATACCAAATCATGCCCTTCAATATTAAGTATTCTATCATCTGTTAAGTTAATCCAGTCACTAATTACAGATAAAACTACTGCTTCATAATATCGTTTTAAATTGGGTAATTTCAAGCCTCCTCTCTCACGCACATCTTGCATTATTTTCAGTTTTACTCTCAGCTTCTTCCCTGCCCATACAAATTTATTAATGCCCTTCTACCATTCTAGCAAGCTCACTTCTTTTTTGAGTATTGGTAGCGTTTGAAAAAGAAATAAAAAATTAGGTAGAATGTTCATTTTCACTGCTGCTATTCTTCCCAGCAAAGATAGCTGTAGTTTCTCCCATTTTTTAATCTCTGTCTGTATACTATGCCATAGTGGTTCGTAATTACACTTGTATAACTTCCCATTTGAGGTTGAAATATAAACTCCTAAATATTTGACCTTTTTAACTATTTCACATCCTGTCATTCCTTATAGTTCATCCCTTTGTTTAGTGTTCATATTTGTAACTAGTATCTCAAATTATTACCAACTATCTATTTCAAATCTGCGCCAACCACTTTTCCGGTTCAAGAACTGCATCTATCTTGTTTGCCGAGTGAAGGAGTGAATGTATGTATGGATGGGTGAGAGAGTGTTCCCACGCGTTTTTAATTTAAATTAATTCATTTTTATCTATTGTATTATTGTATATTTTAATATTAGCGGGGTATGCATGTGGAGAATGTCTGGCCGGTATGTATGCGGGGATTGAGAGTGCGGCCTGGAGCCCCCTCCACTGAGTGCAAAAGCAGAAGTAAATGGGGGCCCGGATCCGCCTCTCATCCCAGAATGTATGGTACGAATGGCCTGCTGGGGAGAACGGGGGCCGCAGGAGGGGAGGAGGGGTCTATGGGGATGGTGACGGGCCAGAGCATCCCGGTCACATTTGGGAGAGGCAGGTACGATGGGAGTTACAGGGCTAGCCATTACCGGGGAAGGAGGGTTCGCTACGTCACAGCGATCCCTCCTTCTGGCCCTGATAGCTCAACTCAAGGACTCGGTGGCAAGAGATGTCAGGGGCCTGGTCTCAGGTTGCTGTTGCTAAATGCCAGGTTTGTGATTCATAAAGCTCCCCTTGTCCGGGACTTAATATTAGACAAGGGGGCAGACCTGGCATGTATTACTGAAACCTGGCTGGGCCACGAGTGAGGAGTCCCCCTCTCAGAAATGTGCCCAGAAGGGTTTCAGGTGCTCCACCAACTGTGACACCAGAAAAGGGGTGGGGGAGTGGCAGCCATCATCCGAGAGTCATTAGTCCCTTGTGGGATCCCTGCTCCGGAGACTGTTGGGTGTGAGTCCCTTCTGGTGAAGTTGGACCTAGGGGGTCAAGTGGGCTTGTTTTTAACTTACCTACCTCCCAGCTGTGTTACAACAGCCCTGCCTGCGCTCCTTGAGTCAGTAGCCGGACTGGCAGTTGAGTTCCCCAGGCTGATAGTACTGGGGGATTTCAACGTGCCAACGATCAGATGGAGCACAGGAGTTCATGGCTTCCATGATAACCATGGACTTGACCCAGGTAATTCAGGGTCCGACTCATACAGCGGGTCACACGCTCGACCTCGTGTTTCTCTCGGGACAGTGGAGACGTGATCTGGAATTGAAGGGAATTGAGATCTCGCCCTTGTCATGGTCAGATCACTTCCTACTGAGGCTTGACTTTCGGAAACTACTCCCCCACTGCAGGGAGGGGGAACCGATTAGGTGGTTCTGCCCCAGGCACCTGATGGACCCTTTGGGATTTCAGATGGCGCTTGGAGAGATACCTGATTCCCTTGCCCACAATCTGGCAGAGTCCTTGGTCGCTGCTTGGAATACAGCGGCGGCTGAGACTCTGGACCGGATCACGCCTTTGCGGCCTCTCTGTGACACTGGATCCAGGAGGGCCCCTTGGTTCACTGAGGAACTCCGGGAGATGAAGCACCAAAAGAGACGTTGGAGGGCTAGTAACTCCGAATCTGACCGAACACAACTAAGAGCCTTTATTAGGACTTATTTAGTGGCGATATAGGCGGCAAAATATGCTCATTTTTCCGCTCTTATTGCGTCCACAGAATCTCGCCCGGCCACCCTGTTTAGGATAACCTGCTCCCTCCTGAAAGGGAGTGGTGCGTGAGAGTCCTTACTGGGAAGAGCGGAGGAATTTATTCAGTTTCTGTTGGACAAAGTCGCTCGGATTCGGACGGACCTGGACTCCACTTGGACAGTACCAGCTGAGATGCCGGGGAAGGGCCTTGATCGGATTTCTTGGAGCGAGTTCCAGCTTGTCGCTCCTGAGGAAGTGGGCAAGGCAATGGGAGCGGTGAGTGCCTCCACCTGCTTACTGGACCGTGTCCCTCCTGGCTGGTCTCGACCAGCAGAGAAGGTAACATGAGACTGGCTCCAGAGGATTGTTAATACCTCTCTTCAGGAGGGATCTTTCCTGCACCCTCTGAAGGATGCGGTGGTAAGACTCCTCCTTAAGAAGCCTTCCCTGGACCCAGCTATCCTTAATAACTACTGTCTAGTCTCCAACCTCCCTTTTGTAGGGAAGGTTGTTGAGAAGGTGGTGGCCTTTCAACTCCGATGGACCTTGGATGAAGCAGACTATCTAGATCCCTTTCAGTCGGGTTTCAGGCCTGGTTACTGCACCGAAACTGCTTTGGTCGCGCTGATCGATGATCTCTGGCCGGCCACAAATAGAGGACATTCCTCTATCCTAGTGCTTCTTGACCTCTCAGCGGCCTTCGATACCATCGACCATGGTATCCTTCTGCGACGGTTACGGGAGGTGGGAGTGGGAGGCACTGACCTACGGTGGTTCTCCTCCTACCTCTTGGACAGGTCACAGTCGGTGTTGGTTGGAGGACAGAGGTCGACCCCTAGGCCCCTCAAATATGGGGTGCTGCAGGGCTTGGACCTGTCCCCCCTCCTATTTAATATCTACATGAAGCCACTGGGTGAGATCATAAGCCGGCATGGGATTAAATATCATCAATATGCGGACGATACCCAACTGTATCGGTCCGCCCCGTGCCAACTCAGCGAAGCGGTGGAAGTGATGTGTCAGTGCCTGGAGGCTGTCAGGGTCCGGATGGGAGCTAACAAGCTTGCACTCAATCCAGACAAGACCGAGTGGCTATTGATGTTGCCTCCCAAGGATAGTCCAGACATTCCATCCCTTAGCCTGGGGGGTGAAATCCTACACCCCTCAGAGAGGGTCCGCAACTTGGGTGTCCTCCTGGATTCACAGCTGACGTTAGAACACCACCTGTCGGCTGTGACCAGGGGGGCGTTTGCCCAGGTTCACCTGGTGCAACAGTTGCGGCCCTACCTGGACTGGGAGGCACTTCGAATGGTCACTCATGCCCTCGTCACCTCAAGGCTCAATTACTGTAATGCGCTCTACATGGGGCTGCCCCTGAAAAGTGTTCGGAGACTACAGTTGGTCCAGAATGCAACCGTGCGAGCGATAATGGGTGTACCTAGATACAACCATGTTACACCCATCCTCCGTGAGCTGCACTGGCTTCCTATTGGTCTCCGAATGCACTTCAAGGTGCAAGTCATTACTTTTAAAGCCCTACATAGCTTAGGACCTGGATATCTGAGAGACCGCCTCCTGCCACATACCTCCCAACGACCTATAAGATCTCACAGGTTGGGCCTTCTCCGGGTGCCATTGACCGGACAATGCCAGCTGGTGGCCCCTCGGGGGAGGGCCTTCTCTGTAGCTGCTCCAGCCCTGTGGAATGATCTACCCGTAGAGATCCGGGCCCTTCCCACTCTCTGGGCCTTCCAAAAAGCTACTAAAACCTGGCTATTCCGGCAGGCCTGGGGCTGTTGACTTCACAAACAAGGTCCAGCCCCACCTAGACGGAATGTATGGCGTGTTGTTTTTAAATTGTTTATTTTTCTATTTTTAACTTTTTAACTTTTATCTTGTTTCTGTAAGCCGCCTGGAGTCCTACAGGATTGGGCGGCATATAAATTTATTAAATTACTAATTAATTACTAATTACTTTGTTTTCCCTAAGTTTATTTTAAATCCTGACATGGCTACAATGTTTCTTATTCTCCTGTGTATAAGAGAGGGGTGAACAACTCACCAGGCATATGTTATTCTCTTGAGAATTTAGTGTGATTTGGATTCTTACTTCATTTGTCACTGAAATATCAAAACTGCCGGAAATATTCTAAAGATCTACTACCATTAGAATCCTTTTTAAAAGGTGACAAATGAAAAATCTGGCATACAACTTGGGACCAGCTGTCTCCCATATGATCTGCCAAATTGATTCAATCTGTCCTTAGTGTTCATATTTGTAGCTAGTATCTTTGTTTTCCCTAAGTTTATTTTAAATCCTGACACTTGACCATATTGATTAATCATGTTCATTAAAACCTTACTAGATTCCTGTGGTTGGGTTAATGTTATAACCAAATCATCCGCAAAAGCACGTACTCTATATTCTTGCTGCCTAATCTTAATTCCCTGTAAATCCTCTGAACCCCGTATTTTATTCAACAATAGTTCCAAAGTTATGATAAACAATAATGGGGATAAGGGAAAACCCTGCCTTGTACCTTTTTCAATTTGAAATGAATCTGTTAAACTTCCATTAACTATAATTTGAGCTGTTTGTTGCTGATATATTGCTTTAATTGATTGTAAGAAGTGCTCTCCTATTTGCATTTTTTGCAATATTTTCAGCAGGAATTGCCAATTCACTCGATCAAAGGCTTTCTCAGCATCTAAAAATATAAGTGCAGCAGGGATTTGGTTATTCTTTCCCAAGTATTCTAATATATTAACAATTAGTTTTACATTACTTCTCATTTGTCTCCCTTGAATAAAACCTGTTTGATCATTATGAATCAATTGCTGGATAACTAACATTAACCTATTCGCTAGTATTTTGGTAAAGATTTTATAATCTACATTGAGTAATGATATAGGTCTATAATTTTTTGGTTCAGTAAGATCTTGATCTTCTTTAGGTATCAGGGATATGAAAGCTGTCTTCCAAGATGGGGGTACCTTCCCTTCCACTTGAATCTTATTAAATAATTCCTTAAGAGGTTCTACCATTTCTAATTGTAGATTTTTGTAATAAGCCACCGTCAAGCCATCTGTACCCGGTGCTTTCCCTGCCTTTAACTGTTTAATTACCTGTAGAATTTTCCCCGAAGTTATTGGTTGGTTCAGTCTTTCCCTCTGCTCATCTTTAAGTATGGGTATTTTTTTCTTTGTCTAGGTATCTATATCTAGGCCTTGAATTATATCACTCTTGCACAATCCTATAAAGAATTCATGAAAGACCTTTTGAATCTCATCCTGTTGATACACTTCCTTCCTTTTATGATATAATTTTGATACATTACGAGATCTCTGTTTTTCCTAATCAAATATGCTAACCATTTACCAGATTTATTTGAATTACAGAAAGTGTTATGTTTTGCATATAGCAGATTGGTAGCTACTTGGTCTCAAATCAGCATATTAAATTGGTCTTTTAATAAGGTAATTGCTTCTTTAATCTTTTTATCTCCTGGTTTTAAAATTAACTCCTGCTCTTTCTTCCTAATTTCTTCTTCAAGTTCGATTCGCTTTTCCCCCTGTTTATGTCTATGTAATCTATTTAGATTTATCAAAACTCCTCTCATATACGCTTTACTTGCGTCCCATACTATTTCCATAGATGTACCCTTGTTCATATTAAAAACAAAGTATTCTCTTAACAATTTTTTACATTCATTAATATATTTCTCATATCTAAATAAATTTTCATTCAATCTCCAAGTCCTTCTTGCTTGCATCCCAACTCCCAACTCCATCCAAACCAGATTGTCATCTGATAAAACTCTGGAACATATCTTTGTCTTCTTTACCCTAGAAAGCAAATCATTGGTGGTTAGTATGACATCAATCCTGGAAAAGGATTGGTGTCTATCAGAAAAGAAGGTAAAGTCGTATTCTTCTGCATTCCTTTCTCGCCAAATATCTCTCAGTTCGAAATCATCTATCATGTCAAAAAAGGACTTAGGTAGTTTCTCTCGCATTTGAATATTTTGCCAAAAAGCCTTCTTGTCTTTCTTGGTATCCATAACACTGTCCTAGTTACCCAGTAATATGCAGGATCTATAATCCCGATCAGTGACGTGTGGTGAGGTTTATACCTGGTGAGGCTCAGCTGGGCATCCTTTTGCGAAGCAGCTCAGTAGGGCAGCGGTTGGCCTCGGCGGGGGGGGGGGGGGCGAGGTGGCGCAGTGGTTAAATGCAGCACTGCAGGCTAGTTCAGCTGACTGCAGTTCTGCAGTTCGGCTGTTCAAATCTCACCGGCTCAGGGTTGACTCAGCCTTCCATCCTTCCGAGGTGGGTAAAATGAGGACCCAGATTGTTGTTGGGGGCAATATGCTGACTCTGTAAACCGCTTAGAGAGGGCTGAAAGCCCTATGAAGCGGTATATAAGTCTAACTGCTATTTGCATCGAGGGAGCAACCAAGCACCCGGGTCTGCAACAAAGGTGCTTGGCGGCTCCCACGATGCAAAGTGTCCCACTGTCCCCGATGCCACCGCCCACCCGCTGCCCCGGCCTGCAGCTGCTGCTTCTCCAAACTCCGCCGCTGGAAGTCCCGGATCGCCTCTGGGGGAAGGCTGAGTGAGAAGTGGAGTGAAGCTTCTCCGCGGCCTCCTGGCATTACGCAGAGGCTCTTGCAGGAGCACGTGCCAGCGGCCAGCGGCCTGGAGCGGCCCCGGCTGCGAGACAAGGCAGCGCTTGAAGCAGCTGCTGCCACCACCACCGCCCCGCCGGGCAAAGGAGGGGCAGTGGCGGTGGCAGCGGCTGCTTTAAGCGCTGCCTTGTCTCGCAGCCGGGGCCGCTCCAGGCCGCCGGCCGCTGACACGTGATCCTGCGAGAGCCTCTGCGCAGCGCTGGGAGGCCGTGGAGAAGCTTCGCTCTGCTTCTCACTCAGCATTCCCCCAGAGGCGATCCGGGACTTCCAGCGGCAGAGCTGGAGAAGCAGGCCGGGGCAGCGGGTGGGCGGCAGCATCGGGGACGGTGGGGCACTTTGCATTGCGGGAGCCACCAAGCGCCCAGGTCTGCAGCAAAGAGCCAGCCTCCTCCTTCTCTCCCACTCCTCTCTCCTCTGAAGCACGCCCCGCCCAACGTAAGCGTGCTCAAGAAGACATGATTCGCTGCTTCCAGATCAGGAGGTGGGAGAATTAGTGCCTCTTTTGCATCTGAACTTTTTTGCCTTTTAACTCTTTCTTAATTTTTAGAAGGCGAAAAATTCCTTATGGAAAGGAGGCCCCGAGTTCTCTCGCCTCCTGCTTTGGTTAACACTAAGCAGACACCAAGCCACTGTGACCTGGAATCTGGTAGAAACTATCTTGACTTTAATTATTTTTTTAAAAAAATTTAAATTTCTTTTTTTTTTCCTGAGGAGACTGGTGAGGCTCCGCCTCCCTTGCCTCTAGTGACTGCACATCCCTGATCCCGATGTACTAACTTAGCATGGAGCTTTTTATAAAATTTATCTTGTTGTTGATTGGGAGCATATATTCCCAATACCAGTATCCTTTTCCCTTCTAATACCAGATCTATTGCAATGTATCTTCCTTGGGAGTCTGCTTCAATTAATTCAGCTCTCATGTCCTTCCTTAAGAAGATAACTATACCATTTTTCTTCTCTGGAGCAGAAGCTATAAAGTGTTGTCCAAGTCTTGTATTAATCAAGTATTTTTGATCAGTTGATCTAATATGAGTTTCTTGCAAGCAAATTATGTCATTCTTGAATTGTTTAAGATAGTGATTTATTTTCTTCCTTTTCTGTGGGGAATTTAAAGCATTAATGTTCCACGTTAGGAACTTAGTTGTCATCTTTAGCTCCCTGAAGCTTTTTAAGAGCAATCTGGACATCCTGGAATTTAATCTTTGGCCTGGCTCCTTCCACTGCTTCTAGACCGATACTTGTAGCTTCTTGACTGGTGGCAGGTGTTTGTTGTAATTGTTGCTTTTTAAATTCTTGGTCCATTCATCTGGTAATCACATGGGTTTGTCTTTGTTCCTTGACTCCTTGTACCTCTGAGAGAGAAAGTTGACCCAACCTTGTTAATACTTGTGTTGTTTGCTGTCTATCCTGTCCATCTTGTTCTCTTTCTCTAGGTCCAGGTAGGGGGGGATGTCCAGCCTTCAATATGTTATTGTAGAAATCTCGAGCCTTCCGTACTGAATTAAGACGGTATCTTTGCCCCTGATAAATGAGTGCTAGTCCGGCTGGCGCATCCCATCTGAACTGTAACTGACGATTTTTAAGCTCTTCAACTAAAAAAGCATAGTCTTTTCTTGATCTCAACATTTTAGGTGGTATCTCCTTCAAAATAGTCACCTCCTGACCCCCCAATTTGAAGCTTAGTTTTGTAAGACCCTTGCAGTATCATATTCCTCATGTCTCTTGTAGCAAAGTACACCACAATGTCTCTTGGTAATTGCTTTTGTCTGGCAAGCCAGGAGTTAACCTTTTCAATTTGCCATTCATAATTCCCACCTGGCCTTCCCATCAATTTATCAAAGGCTTCTGAGAAAATCTGCTTCAAATTTTCTTGATTATTCTCATGTAGGCCTCTTATTCTTAAAGCAAATTCCATTTGTCTGTACTGTAACATAATAATTTCATTTTCAGGGTCGCCAACTTTTTGTTGAACCACATCCATTTTCGTTGCCAGGTTGATATTAGAATCACTAAGATCTTCTAATCTGTCTTCAATTCCAGACACGTATCCCGAGAGGCAATTAAAAGCCACCAAAATATCATCCCTAATCCCCTGGTTCCGAGTCACAAGCTCTTCAGACAGTTCTTTATAAGCAGCAGATATCTCCTCCTTAATTTTAATTTCCATCGCAGCTAAATGACTTTTTAAGGCTTCAGCCAATTCTTTCTGCAAAATTTCTGTGGTCAGGGGCTCCCCTGCAGTAGTAGAGGGGGGGGGAGTAGTGACTGTAATTTAGTAGTGGGAGCAGGCGAGCTGCCTGCACTTCTAGACATGTTGGGAGGGGGGGAGGAAATTTTTGCTTAGAAGCCACTCCAAGTTTAATCTTCTTCAGCCAATTAGTAAATCTATGCAAGCCGATTATACAGCAATTGCTGTTTAGTTTGATGATAAATCACTTCCTTTTCTTTAAATGTTCTGAGCTCTGTAAAAATATTGTCAAAGCCCGGCCCCTGCTACAAAGCTGCTCGGTGCCATTTTGTGTGTCTCTTTAGCAAGTAAATTATCAGAAGGAATTCTTTAAAAATGAAGCTAAGATTTATATATACAATTAAGAGTTCATGAGTAAACGTTCTGCCTGTTCTGGAATCAGCAATACATCAAACTTGTGCTGAGGATGGGCAGATGCCTTTGTTCTGCAGATAAAAGCAGAAGAAATTCTTGACGCGGAGAATACTATGCTATCGGGTGCCCCCCCCCCGTCCCAGATTTATAGACTGGGAAGGTTAGTTGGAGCACTGCCCAAGCATAATTAACTCGCCTTCTTCTTCTAAGCCCAAAGAAGAGGTAATCAAACTGCCAAACAGCTGATGAATTGCTGTTTAGACAGTTTAACGCAGCCAAGATTCCGGAGCTGTTAAGAACAACAAGCTCCATCAGCCCCCCCCCCCCACTGGATGTCTTTGCCTTAGTGCTTTGTTGGTCAGTTTGTGCCAGAGGAAGAATACAAACTGCATTTCAAACCGTTTCTGTGTTTGGCTGGCTTAATTACCTCTTCGGAACCTGACAGTTTGTCAGAGCTCATACCATGGCTGAAGGTACAGTGCTTGGATTGGAGGCTGTTGGCTTGGAGGAGTCTGCCGTGGCAACTGATACAACTGTGCTGGAGGCTGTTTCAGGGCCAGCAGGAGAAACACCATTGGATGTAAGGTCTAAGGTCCACTTGATGACATGGAAGTCTACAGCAGAACCTCTAGAGGCCAGTGTGGGCCAAGCCCACACAGGGGGGTTAGTGTCTGAGCTTGCCAATGGCTCAGGACCACAGAGACTTACCATTCCATGCTCCCCAGATCACCTCTTTTGGAACCCATTTTGCCCAATGGCATGAAAGACACAGCTCAGATGACGATTGGAGTTACACCACCACGGTGGACAGCCCAACTCTACAGATGCTGCAGGAAAGGTTTGAGGCAGTAGGCTTCTGAGATAATGGATGTGGCAGTGGTTGGAGAGGGTCCCTGGAACATAGATCCCAACAGGCAGGGGAAGTCATTGGACAGTCCAGCATAACCAATCCAGAACAGTATTGTGTCCAAGGGGCCACAAGAGTAGGAGATCAGCAGCCTGGGCTAGGTTTACACCACAAGGCATGGGACAGCCTCGAGGGGAGAGAGTTTGAGTTTGAGTTTGAGTTTATTGGGATTTATAGGCCGCCCTTTTCCCTGAGGGGACTCAGGGCGGCTTACAACCACAAGGGAGGGGGGTGCAGTGTCAAAAAAACAAAACAAAATGTGAACAAAGAAAAATAGTAAAAACACAACTTTCGTTCAACAATCAAACACTTGGGCGGGTGAATTGGAAACCTATCCCCAGGCCTGCTGGGAGAGCCAGATCTTGAGGGCTGCGCGGAAGGTCTGGATGGTGGTGAGGGTACGGATCTCAACGGGGAGATCGTTCCACAGGGTCGGAGCTGCAACAGAAAAGGCTCTCCTCCGTGTGGTCGCCAGTCGGCATTGACTGGCAGATGGGATTCGGAGGAGGCCCAGTCTGTGCGATCTAATTGGTCGTAGGGAGGTAATCGGCAGAAGGCGGTCTCTCAAGTACCCAGATCCACTACCATGGAGTGCTTTAAAGGTGAGAGCTATGCACCTCACCCTCTCCTTACTCAAAGGGGGTCTCCAGCTGGTTATGGGCCTGGAGTGATGGGATGCTGGGACCCACCGGCAATACAGGCTATGTTTGACGGTAGCCCGGAACAAGTGGCCCTCTTCTTAGGCCAGGTGTTAAATCACATGGATCGTTATGACCATATGTATATATCGCAGTGAGACATGGTGATGGCCGTGATAGCAGTGATAGACAGAGAGGCTGCTGACTGGGTGGCTGGTATTGGGATCATGCTGTGGAACTCACAGACATTGGTCTGTTCCTGATGTCACTGCAGGAGAGGTTTGAAGATACCACCAGGATCCAGCGGGCGGAAGCAGAATTGAAGGCTACAAGACAACAAGGGAAGCCAGTAGCTGAATACATCAGAGAGTTCCAGCATCTGGCCAACTAAGTACGGATGTGGCCAGAGAGGTTGCTGGTGCATTACTTTAAGATCGTTCTTGACCAAACACTACACCGGGCCTGTGTTTACAGAGAGTTGCCACCTATGTCAAGGGGGAAAAAGGGGGTGGCCAGGAAGAGTGTGAGTGGCAGCCAGAAGTCACATGGAACAAGTCAACCAGTTCCTATACCAGTTGACCCCAGCCCATTGGGTGATATGCTCAATACTAGTGGAAGTGACTGGGGGGAGGATTCCAACCCAATGATAACCCAGCTTATCAAACCATTTGTGATATAGGTAGTGGTGGAAGCAACCAGGCAATGACAATGTATAGCCCTGATCAATTCAGGGTGCACTCATTGCTTAACGAATGCCATGGTCGCTGATAGTTTGGGGGTGGGCCTCAGGAAGTTGGCTAGGTCGATCCATTTCTAACAGATGGACGGGTAATTATTGGGGGGCCAACCAGCCACACATGTAACTGATCAGGTGGTATTGCAGATAGGGCCTCATCGGGCGGTCTTGCAGTTTGTAGTGGTTGCCAACATTACAGAGGAGATTGTACTAGGCCTGGCATGGTTGGACAAATGGGGACCCACAATATGGTGGTGTGGTGGTAGTAGACATCTCAGAATAGGCCTTGGTCCTGACCCCTCCTTATGAGGTGCAAACAATGACCAAGGGCCCAGTAGGATTACGAGGTACAGTGCCGTTGGTACATACAGTGGGAGAGGAACAATTCCCTCAGGTATATGCAGACTTACAAGATGTATGCAGTGAACAGGAATGTGATACTTTGCCCCTTCACCACCCCACAGATTGTGCCATGGAACTGCTCCCTGGGGCTAAACTGCCAAAGCCCCGGATGTATTTTATAACCCCACAGGAGCTAACAGAGATGAGGGCATATATAGAAAATAATTTAAAAGGGGGCATCATTCAGTCAGCTAGATCAAAGGTTGCTGCCCCTGTTCTGTTCCGGGAGAAAAAGGATGGCGGCTTACACCTCTGTGTCGACTTCTGGGGCCTTAATGCCATCTGTGTGGAACATCTATACCCTCTTCCTTTAATGAAGGACATGCTGGCTAGGTTAGTGGAGGGACATATATTCACAAAATTAGATCTCAGGGAGGCGTACTATAGAGTATGCATTCGGGCTAGTGATGAATGGAAGACAGCCTTCAATTGTCCTCTGGGCAGTTACCAGTTCTGGGTTATGCCCTTTGGACTGCAAGGAGCCCCAGCATGTTCATGCAGCTAATTAATGAGGTGCTGCATGAGCATCTATATCAAGGGGTACTTGTCTATTTAGACAATATCCTTATATATACCAAGACCATGGAGGACCATGTAACTCTTGTACATCAAGTGCTTAAAAAACTGCTGGATGCACATTTATACATTAAATTGTCCAAATGTGAATTCCACAGGACACAATTGGATTACCTTGGGTTTTGTATTTTACCTAAAGCGGTGGAGATGGACCCTGTGAAGGTAAAGGCGGTGTTGGACTGGCAGGCTCCTAAAACGCGCAAGCAGTTACAGCGTTTTTTAGGGTTTGCCAATTTCTATTGCCAGTTCATCCCATCCTTTGCCCAAGTGGCCCTCCCACTAACCAACCTCTTATGCACAAAACATCTCCCGACAAACCCTCAACCGGGAAGCCCAGTTGTGTGATCGACAGCGTGTCAGCAAGCATCTGAAGTCCTTGTTTGCACAAGAGTCGGTATTGAAACATCCAGAGCCCACTAAGCCATTTGTGGTTCAGGGAGACACCAGTGGTGTGGTGGTGGCTGCAGTCCTCTTACAAAAGAACAATGAAGGAGTCCTACAGCCGTGTGCCTATACCTCGAGGAAGTTGACAGGGACCGAACACAACTGGCCCATTTGGGAGAAGGAGGCGTTTGCGGTCTGGTGGGCCCTGCTGATGTGGTGGCATTTATTAGAAGGGGGAGGGATACCCTTCGAGGTCTGGACAGACCACAAGAATTTGGAGGCCCTCCAGACCCCGTGAAGATTGTCACCAAAACAAGTTAGATTGGCCTTGTATTTTTGGCAATTCAACTTCCAATTAAAATATATACCAGGCGGCAAGAATTTCTTAGCTGATGCCCTCTCCCACAAACCACAGTATCATAATAAAAGGGAGGATCTGGTACATCCCGATCTCACAGCCTAGGGTGTTAGCCATTCAACAGGCCCCATCAGCACCAAACCTGTATGCCCAGGGGAAGGACCTCTCCAGAGCAATCAAAGCAGCACTCCCAATGGACCAGTGGTGTCAAGAAAATCAAACTTTATTAACACAGCAAGAGGGCTTTGCCTGGAAGGGGTCAAAGTTATATCTACCATGCTGCAGCGCTGCCATGATGTTTGCTCACCTGGGCATTTTGGGTTCCTAAAGACTTTGCATTTAGTAAATCGCCAGTTCTGATGGCCCCACATGAAGAGGGACATAGAGGAATATCTAAGGGGTTGTGCTGTTTGCACTACCATGAAAGCCCAGATTGGATGGCCTCCTGGACTTTTACAGAAGGTGGCAGATCCAATTCGACCATGGGAATAGATAGCCATGGACTTCATTGTGGATTTACTGGACAGCCAAGGGAACAAGGTCATTTAGACTATAATAGACCTGTTCTCCAAGCAGACTCATTTTGTAGCATATACTGGCCTTCCATCTGCTAGGAAGCTGGCCAAAATGTTTATTACACATGCCTATAGACTCCATGGCATCCTCAAAAGGATAATTTCAGACAGGGGCGTGCAATTCACTGCCCGGTTCTGGCGTAGATTTGTGGCAATAGTGGGGTCTTCACAGGGACTTAGTACTGCCTTCCACCCCACATCTAATGGTGCATCAGAGAGGGAAATGCAATGGTGGAGCACTACTTGAGATGTTATGTCCAGTACTAACAGACCGATTGGGCTGAACTCCTCCCCTTTGCAGAAGTTGCATATAACAATGCAGTGCACAAAAGTACAGGGTTTACCTCATTCCATGTGGCCACAGGGCAGGAATTCGTCCCAATTCCAGAGTGTTCTCCAGTGCGTCCCGATGACACGACCTTGCAGGAGTGGATAGCCCGGATGCTAAAAGTTTGGAAAGTGGTGAGGGATGTGTTATGTCACTCTTTTGCCACATATAAAAAAAGTGCCGATAAAAGGCAGAAGGTGCAAGGTACATGGAAAGGACCTTTCCATGTAGGCCAGAGGGTATACCTCTCCAGTAAATATCTCAGTCTGCCATTGCCATGTAAGAAATTCGGGCCCAAATTAATTGGGCCTTTGCCAATTGTGCGAGTTATTAACCCAGTCACAGTGCAGCTAAGACTCTCCTCTCTACTGGGGAAAACACATCCAGTCTTCCACTGCAGCCTGCTCCAATCAATCCAGGCCTCTGATACTAGAGGAGCCCCACTACAGCACCAGCTCCAGTTATGGTAGATGTGGAACAGCACTATATAGTGCAGAATATACTAGATTCCAGGTGGCACAGGGGATGGTTACAATACCTTATTTTATGGAAAGATTATCCCCTGTTGGAGGCATCTTGGGTTCATAGCAAGGACTGTAGGTCACCCCACCTGGTAACGAGATTCCACCGCAACCAGGGGAAAGGGGTCCTTCACCTCCTAACTTACTGTAATTTGTAGCTCCCCAGATGCTGTCTTTGTGGTAGGGTGGGGGTGCATGTCAGCTCCAACCAGCTCAGAGGCCTGAAGCTGCCATTCATGGGGGAGAACACTGGGCCAGCTGCCAAGATTTACCGTCCCACCTACACAAACTGAAGAAATTCATGCTAACAATACATGATTAATTGCCGGATGGTTTCGCTCTGGGTCACAAGGTGATGAGTGTGCGCACACACAGGGTGTGGCTTATCTTAATTACCAATGTAGCAGGGGTGGGTTTCTCGCCCCGTTCCAACCGGTTCGGTTGGAACGGGGCCGACGGCGTCCTCATGCACACGTGCGGTGCACGCATGCGTACTAGCGTCTGCGCGATGCTCCAGCTGCTCCTGGAGGATCGCGCAGGCGCTGTATGCGTCCTGCGCATGTGTGGAAGCGCAGAACTCGTCAAAACCGGGTAAGGACCGCGGGTGGGTGGGCGGCCCCTTCACCGTTCCCGGAAGTTACTTACTTCCGGGTTCGCCGACCAACCGGTTCGCAGGGGCCGCCGCGAATCGGTTGAAACCCACCCCTGCAATGTAGCTATAAAAGGTGGTGGGAAGCACAGGGTGGCAGCTCTGACAATTTATTCATTGCCTTAGTGCTTTGTTGCTCAGTTCATGCCGAAGGAAGAATACAAACTGCATTTCAAACCATTTCTGTGTTTGGCTGGTTTCATTACCTCTTCGGAACCTGACATAGCAATAAAGAAACTGAAGTATCATTAGTTCGTCTTTTTTATTGTGTCATCCAGCAACCTTTTTATCAGGTGGCCATCTTCCTTCTAGAAAGGTACAGTTGTACCTCTCCTGCTCATCTAGTCAATCCTGATCTTTGCAACAAAGATACCATGATTTGCTAAATCCACCCAAGATGCAAGTGGAGTGGTGAGTCAGGAAATGCATTGCCATCTTATTTGAACTTCCTTCTGGCCTGTAGGCTGTAAAGAAGCATATAGGGTGCAATTTCAACTGGTTCCTCTTGACTTCACAAGGAGTGGTGAGGGCGTAATGGAAATACTTAACACATTTCCAGAAAGGATTCTGTCAGTCTTGAAGAAAGCTGCAGTATATCTCTTAATTGTATTAGCATTGGTCAACTATAATTCTAACTCTAATCTCCCCTTCTTATGGAAATAGTTAAAATGAAGCTGAAAAGCACACTTTTTTTGTTCCTCCAGATCATTTTTTGACTCCTAGCAACTGCCTGGACATCTCCCTGCAGTTTTAGATTTTTCAACAGGCTTTCATACCATCATGATACCCATTTAGACCTCTTGCAAGGTTTGGGGATTATAGACATTGTTTTGCAGTAGTTGTGCTCTTTCTTTGGTGAGTGCATTCTGTTGTCGGGGAAGAGGCAAGATTTGGAAACTAAAGGGGATCTGGTTAGGAGGGAACAGACTGAAGTTGAACAGAAGAAGATAGGGTTGTTATTTGTCCACTGAGGTTCTCTGAAGTTTTCAGTGTTATCTGTTGAATGACAAAATAGAAAATCTGACAAGATTCTTCTTAACTCATGATTACCACTCAATTAAGAATGTAGAGACCATTGCCAGAAGACCTCTGTGCAGCTCAGGCTAGCATGACAATTGTGGGTGTAACCTGGAATACAAAGTCCTTCAGATGGTCAATCATACCTCATGACTTCTTCTTGAAACATCTGAACACTGATATATAGGGTTAGTTTATATAGGGTTAGTTTTGAAGATTGCTTAGAAGCTTCAGCTGATCCAGAATGCAGGAATTTATGTCTGTTCTCTGGGTGCGGCACTTGTTTCTCATGTGTTTATAAGTGCAATTTAAAGTACTGGTTTTAATCTTTAAAGTTTTGGCACCGAGATATCTACAGGAAAGTCTTACGTGACCAGTTTTGATCTACCTAATAAATCCTGGAAGCACCTACTAATGTTCCTTTCCAATGAAAGGGTTGCAGGTGGACAGGCATTGATTTTCAGTTGTTGTACTTGCACTCTGGATTAGTCTCTTCCTGGAAATTCAAT
The DNA here is from genome assembly GCF_051295495.1 of Thamnophis sirtalis. NCBI lineage: Eukaryota > Metazoa > Chordata > Lepidosauria > Squamata > Natricidae > Thamnophis > Thamnophis sirtalis. The sequence goes on from NW_028261381.1 coordinate 54,695,971, forward strand.
CAGCTTTCACTTTGTTAGCTTTCTGCAAGCTATTAAAACACAGTTATTATGGAAAACACATTTGAGGTTTGAAGTAACATCATTATTTCTATTGGTTCTGTAATTGTTTATATGTTTATTGCTGACTGCTTACCTTCATTTTGTTTTATGGATATTTTATTGTGCTGCTTTGTACTTTAATTTTTATTTCTATTATACCATGGATAGTTTATTGTATTGATTACCAATGTCCTATAAACTTGTGAAAATGTCCTTGATTGTGGGAGCATAAACAAGCAAGGATTTTGGGGCCTAAAAGAGGAGATTGATATCAAATACCTAGTGAACTAGTATGACACATACTTGCTAGCCTTGTAGTAGTTTGTCACAAGGAACAATATGTATAGATTTTGGGGAAATGAGTGGAATTCAGTACAAAACCGCACTCCAATATTTTTTAAAGGAAGAAAACAGACACAAGCAAACAGCAAAATATTTCAGTTCCTATGTCTGTAAACATAACTAATTGCATTGCATACCACTGTGAATTATTTATCCTTTCTCCCTAGTGTTAGTTGATACAACAGGAAAACTGATTGTCTTTAAAACACACCAAAACCATTTCTGTTTTTCAGATTTCAAGATTTCAGCATTAAACTACTCTAAGCCCCTCTAATCTATATCAGGTCAGGATATAGACTTAACATATGTGTATACTATTCCTAACCCTTTCTTATTTAGAGCCAAAGAAAGACTTATTGAATCTCTGTCTCAGATAATTTGCCCTTTTTCTAGCTAATGTCAACTTTGTGTCATCTTGTGGAATCCCACCATGCTCTCTGCCTTGTTGAAAGAACTGTTTTGCTATCCTTTAGCATTCCAACCCTCTAGCAGAGATTAAACCAAATAATCAAGAAGTAGACAATACCTCAATCAAGGAATTGTCAACTAAGACAAATAAAAAACAGCCTAATCAAGGAACCATCAAGAACATTTCCACCAACACTGACAAGAGCAAGCCACTAGTATATAAAAAGAGAGCAAAACCCACTCCTTTCTAGCACTGATGATGCTACCCAATTTGGTAATGAAATGTCTGCAAGAAAATCACCAAGCTCAGAGATCATTAAGGACCTCACTTTAGCACTTCTCTGAATTATGCCAGCAAGAGAAACACCACCCAATCCAACTTAGGTTTAATAGCCCACATTGTTGCTTATTAAAATCAACAAATGATCCTCAACAGCTATTCCTGTTTATTCCTTTTTAGCTGCCAGTGTCAGCTATTTTTCAATTATCATTCCAGTACCATGTGATGTTTTTTAAGACTACCTCCTTAATTTCAACTCAATCCTGTAGCTTCTTCTTCCATTTCCTGTGAGCATGCCTTTTTTACAGGGAACTAAAATGACTCCTATTCTCAGCTCCTTCTTCTTCTCTTTCCTTAACATCAAAGGTAGCATAAATTGGACATGATATTTTTTTCGGAGCTAGACCATGGACATCTAAATAGATGATGAGCCAGCAGGAGACATAGCAAGTACAGGCATGTCACACGGTTACTTTTCAAAGATCAAATCTTAAAATATAGAAGGTATATGTCAGGGTAATGGAGTGGAATATTATATATAAAATAATGTAATAAATATATTTTTCTGAGATATTTAGACAATTATAATGTATTACAATTTCCAAAAAATTGAGTAAGCCAAACAATAACAAACAGGATTGTAACAAAAAGATACCTTAATTTATGCTACACAAATATACAGTTAATCAGGTCTAACCACAAGATCAGTCATGAAAGATCAGGGGTGTCAAACTTGATTTCATTGAGGGCCATATCAGGGTTGTGTTTGACCTCAGGGGCTTGGGGTGGTCATGGCCAGAGTGGGTGTGGCCAGGTTGACATCACTTGTGTCAGGGGTGCCTGTGGAGGCCCAAGCACTCTGTCAGCAAAAATAGGCCCCTGAGCTCCATTTTCAGCTGTGATGGCTTTCTGCAACCCTTTGCCAGTGAAAACGGAACTCAGGAGAGCCACATGTAGCCCTCACAAGTTAAGTTGTCAGCTGCAATGGCTTCATGCAGCCCTTTGCCAGTGAAAATGAAGCTTGGGAGGACCACTCACAGCCCTCCTGAACTCCGTTTTCACTGGCAGAAGCCAGTCCTTGCTGTTTCTAGGGCAGCCCTGTGGGCCACAACTAAGCACCCCGCAGGCTGGATATGGCCCACAGGTCTTGAGTTTGATACCCCTGTGGAATGGTTGTCTAACTTTTGGTCCTATATAACCACTTACAAGAAATGTTTGCATCAGAAGAAAATCAGGTATTGTTCTGTTCAAGTCTAAATGATATAATTGTGATCTTTCTGCACTGTAGAAGAAAGGTATAATGCACTTGGCATAATACTCAAAGTCAAAAACTAGACAGTGACACGAATGAAACAGAGACAAAGCAGAAGCCAAAACATCAAGATATAAATAAGGATAATAAATATCAGAAACTAGACATAGCTAGAGGTGATATAACAGGATTGCTAGGAGAAGGCACCTATTTTCCAGCAATCTGACTGTGACCTTAAAGTATAAACATACCATCTGGTACTTCCTCCATTTTTAATTTCAGGATTATTTTTTTCTTCATCATCTTCCTCAGCTCAGCTAAATTTTGAGGCTCTAGTTGTCGTGGTCAGTATATGTATGTCTTTGCTCACTTGAAAACATTAAGAGGCTTCCCTCTTCAGGTCAGAGAAAAAACCACCAAGATCTTGCTTAGATGTTCTTATAATTGACAGCAGTGCTGACTGAGCTTCTTTCTCTGATTCAAACTGACTCTGGCCAAAGCTGAAAGCTTCCAGATTATCATCAGATGTTCTCTGAAACCACACTATTTCCCAAATAGCTTTTTCCTTCTTGTTCAATTTGTCTAAATCAATCTGATTCATGTTATAAAGGGTTGACTTAATAGTTCCATGTAGCAAAAGGTCTTTGTTTGATCTGATAAGTTCCGCATTCAATACATCCAGAGTTGTATTCTCAAGTTTCTCAATTCTCTGGGTTTCTGGAGTATGGGAAGGCTCCTTTTTATTTGGTCTGGGAGAGCAAATATTACGCTTTTCCTACAGTGCTGCTATTGCAATCTATGACAAAAGCTTCTGTCAAAATTGCAAAACAAACAAAACCCAGTGCTGGCTGAGGTGTGCCTCATGTTCTGTTATTATTCACAACAGTCTAAAATACCCATTGTTTTTATAGCACAACAGTGAATGAACCAAAAATGACATCATGGATGGATATATTTTTTTAAGTGGCAGAATCTTTGGAAAAAATAGGTCCTTTAATGAGCAGCAGAGAAGTGCTGTATTTGCAGAAGATCTAAATAGCTTCATCCACATGATTTTTGAAATGTGCATAGCCTTGTAATTAGAGTGCAAAACACTCTCATTGATTTGTTACACACAGTTTCTGGTCAAGGTGCATATTTTCTGACTCTTCTGCTAATTTCAAGACACTGTAGAACAGGGTTGTCAAACTCACATCATCATGGCATCGTCACGTGACATATCACAACTTTTCCCCCCTTTGCTAAAATGGGGGTGGGTGTAGCCAACACATGATGCATCTGTTCTGCTTGACACCCCCCGCTATAGAAGATATAGAGATTTTGAAAATGAAAAAGGAAACCAAATTAAATAATCACCCAAAAATGACTGTGCAGTAATGACGGATTTGTTGGAAACTCTACAAATAAATGTGAACAGCTGAAAAATGAGACTGCTTGGGAACTTTTGACTATTTGTTTTTAGCAGGCAATGGTGTGGGACCTGCTATGGCAATCAGCATGGCCTTTTGAAGAGATATTATCTTCTGGAGGGAATGTCCTCTAAATGCAACCAAATGGAAGCAGACTGATAGATGGTGCAAGGACACCATCCTAAAATAATTTCATGTTTATATTTATACAGTTTTCTATCCGTGGCTCTGAAGTCCATTCTCTCTGAGATAAAGACTCAATTGCTCAAATTTCAGTTTAAAAAATTAGACATTTTAGCCATTACATGCTCATCGTTTGTACCCAATTCTGTTCCAAACTCAATCTTACAGTGTTCAAGTTTATAAATTCCTTTGTTTGCATTGGTTTCTGCAGATTCCTTTGGGATATTTTTGGGGGTTAAGGTGAAGATAAAGTTTTAAATAAAACTTAGGAACAGTTGTGTCTCTGAGCCAGCTTCCATTTATTGATTACAACTGTTGTTTTAAGAAGTAATCCATAGAATTATAAGGATTATAATCGACCTTTCTCAATTTCAAAATGTAGCAAGTATTTTTTTTATCAATAGATATTGAAAGCAGAGATTCATTGGATTGACCATGTCTGTATGTGTCTTAGATTTTACACGTCTTCACCAACTAATAGAACTGGATCACTAACTGAAGAGGGAAAAAAACCCATTAAGGAACACTGGGTGATTGTCGATGAGTGAAAAGCTATCCTAAAATATATTGGCAGCACATTTTATTAAACAAACTGAGGAAGCAGATTTGGAATGCCACAAAATAAAAGTCCAACATTTTATTTGAAGCTTAGAATTTTCATTTTAATGTGAGAAGTTACTCATTTGTGAAATTAGTAGTTATAATGCACAAGATATTGGAATAGGGAGGCTAAAAGGATTACCAAAAGCAATTAAGTAGTAGCACACAATTTAACATATACAAGTTGTGAGTGATTCCTCCAAAATACAATGGAATTTGTCTTTCTGTCAGATAGATCCAGGTTCCCAGCAAAAAAAAAAAAAATACTCATTGCTTTCTTTCAGACTAGAAACATAAAACCCATAGCCTGCAAGATTCCTCCATCCTTATCTTTAACAATGGTTGGTCTGATTAAAATTTATATCCTGTAAGGGGAAATACAAAAAATGTCAAAAAATTTCCTTAATGAAGCACAAATGAGCTCTTGGGTCCTCATCTTCACTTTTTCTACCAGGCCCATGATTTGCCTGCTTCCTATAAACTTCTCATTACCATAAATTTATTTTCAGTTATTCTAGTAAACATATCACTGCCATCTTACTGGGGCAAAAATCATTCCCATGGGGGATGGGAAACATTTTCACATTTCTTTAACTCTTGCAAATTACTATCATTCTGGGAATCAAAGAGTTGGATCAATGTTCTCTTGTCTCTGTCTCTCTTTCTCTTTTAATTCTTATCATTCCATATTCCTAATGAGAATGCTGGAATGGCCCAAATAACAAGCTCTATTCTTCCACCTGGAAGTAGAAAATGAGAAAATAAAAACAGTGTCCTAGAGTCTTCCTACTTCATTGACATATTTTCTTTAAATTCTTCAGTGATGAAAAAAAAAGATTTCTAAAGATATGGGAATGGAAGCTCCGTAAGCACAGCCCTCATGGACCTCTTTGCAATGCCTTGGTGGGCGCAATTTAGTTTCACCTGAAACTTCTGGTCTCATTATTTGTGACTTTTAATGACCTCTTATGCAGCTAAATGTTGAAAAAGTATTGTCCATCCATTCCTACCAAGAGTTTTATGTACCGCAGTGCAAACCGATTTTTATGCAAAGACTAAGATATAATAAGGATAGGTCATCATATAGGACTGCCAGAAGACAAATTGTTTGTGTATCATAGTATTTAGCTTCAGCCTTCACTTTATTACAGCCAGCACTGTTTAAAAATCTGTTCCAATTATCTGAAAGTTTTCTACCTGCATTAAAAAAAGCTTGTATTTTGTTCCCTCATTTGTGCACTGTATTAGTTTTAGTTTTTTGATTACTCCATACCACAGTTTTTCTGACTGCTTGCACTTCCTGTATTTTTTAAAAAAGTTCCCTGTTTCCTAGTTTTAATTGATGTGCAAGAAACTAAGGATGCTATACACCACCAGAGAGACAAATATATAGTAAAATAAATAAAAAAAAATCTTCATACAACCCTTTCTCTTCTTTCACTCATTTTATCAGCAGGGTACATGTAGGAAGTCACCATTATAAATCTGAGAATTTACCAACAAGTTCTATTCTTTGAGAAACATGAAATTAAACTTTGTAATCCTTCCCTAACTCAGAATATTTAAAAGTTTAGTAGAAACAAATGGCATTTCCAACAAATAACTACAGAATCCATAATCCTTTTGCAGGTACTTGATTCCATCCAATCCCTAGCTGGTTCAACATTTTAATTCTTAAGGATCGACAATTCTACTCCATTTTAAAGCATTAACTGTGAAACAACTTTTGTTTCAGAATTATTATCTTTAAGACACTTTATGTATGTGTGTTTTTTATTTTTATCCTGCTTTTATTATTTTATAAATAATTCAAGATGGCAAACATACACCATCCTCCTTCCTCTCCCTATTTTCTCCACAACAACAACTCTGTGATGTGGATTGGGTTGAGAAAGATTGATTGGCTCAAAATCAGCTAGTTTTTGAAATCCTTTCCTAATTTAAAATGTTGTCTAAAGAAAACTTTTCCAAATTAGATTGTTAAAAAATGCAAAATCATTATGATTCCTGCACTGCAGAGACATGCCTTATGTTGCAGCTGCTGTAACATAGAGGTTATGTAAGGTGATCAGATGTCCTGATTTCGGCGGGACAGTCACGATTTCTAACAATTTGTCCCGTGTCCCAGGGCATTTTTAAAAAGTCCCGATTTTCTGGCTTCATGTTGAAAGCCCAATGGATTTGCTTAAGAAATCCTAACCGGGGCAAGACAAAAGGCAGGACAAAATGACTCAAAAGGCACCCTGTCTAATCCCTCTCTCTGTCTCAGTACTTTTATTAAAGATATTAAAATGTTAAAGCAACAAAACGGAACCCCCCCGCTACTCTTTTACCTCATTTTATAAGAAAAAATGACCCAGTACCATAGAGCTCCAGGAAATACTTGGCTAAAAAAGTCGCGAATGTTCCTTCCTGGATTTTCCGGAGGGGAGGGGCATGAAGGTTGGAGGTCGGCTTGTGTGGGAAAAATGGTGGCAAAGTTTCTTTGAAAAATATTTCCCTGACTAATTTCACCATTTTAATTTGCTCAGTTCTTTGTATTAACATCTACATCATTCTGGATTGACTTGGAGTGCTCACTTGTGCCTGCTGGTAAGTGAGCTGGGTTTTTCTCTTTTATTTTTTTAATGTATTTTAAAATAATATTTTTATTGTGCATAGGATTTTTTAAAATAGTTTTATTCTGTGTGGATCCTTCTTTTAAATTGTCTTAGACTATTTAAAAAAAGATTCTATCCAAAATAAATTGAAGTGAAACCATTTTTAAAAATTCTATGCACAATATTTCACTTAAGAACTGTGGCAAGAAAGGTGGTATAGTGACCAAAGTTACAATGGCATTGAAAAAAGTGACTGATGACCATTTTTCACACTTAGTGACCATTTTCACACTTAGTGACCATTGAAGCATCCTCATGGTCACGCGATCAAAATTTTGATGTTTGGCAACAGATTCGTATCTATGATGGTTTCAGTGTCCTGGGGTCATATAATCACCTTTTGATAAAGTCAAATGGGGAAACCAGATTCACTTATGCTACTAACTTATCAGCTGCAGTTATTCACTTAAGAACTGTGGCAAGAAAGGTGGTATAATGGGCTTAGTGACCAAAGTTACAATGGCTTTGAAAAAAGTGACTGATGACCATTTTCACACTTAGCGACCGTTGCAGCATCCTCATGGTCACGCAATCAAAATTTTGATGTTTGGCAACAGTTACAATTTATATTTGTAAATTGTAGTTATGTTGAAATAAAAAAAATATTACAATACTATTTTTGCGTTGTATGAAAATTTTTGTTGCTCCGTATAAAATTTTTAATCAAGCCCCCCCCCCCCCCAGTCAAAGGTGTCCCTCTTTACCAATCTGAAAATCTGGTCACCTTATATTGAGTATAAGGCAGTAGCTCCTTTTGAGATCTCCCAGCCAGATTCCTTCAGGCTCCTTTGCAATCCATTTTAAACAAGTATGGTTCATTTGAGAGGTTGGAAGACATAAGGATGCAGTTCTCTCTCCAAATCCAACAAGGAAAAAATATATGTACAGATAAGAACAACTTTACTATGTAGCATCATTAGAGAAACAGTGACCGTACAGATAATATCACCCAAATTCATAAATAACTTCAAATAACACTAAAGCTATTAATTATAGGGATGCGGTGACTCAGCGGCTAAGATGCTGAGTTTGTCAATCAGAAATGTCGGTAGTTCAGCCTTTTGAATCCCTAGTGCTGCATAACAGAGTGGGCTCCTGTTATTTGTCCCACCTTCTGCCAACCTAGCAGTTTGAAAGCACATAAAATGCAAGTAGAAAAATAGGAACCACCTTTGGTGGGAAGGTAAAAGTGTTCCGTGCACCTTTGGCATTTAGTCATGCCGGCCACATGACCATGGAGTCTTCTTTGGACAGCACTGGCTCTTCGGCTTTGAAATGCCCCCTAGAGTCGGGAATGATTAGAACATATGTGCAAGGGAAACCTTTATCTTTAAAGCTATTAAACACATTTTTTTTAACTGTCTCAAATGAGAGCAGCCATTTTATCTTCTCTTAATGTCTACCATTTTCCTCCCATTGGAAGCTCTTCCTTCACCCTGATTCCAACTTCTTCCAATTACTGATTTAGTTAGCCATGAGATTCTTGGCATCCAGATTTTAACATTTATTTATTTTTTGCTTCTTCTGGAAAACCTCTCCTACTTTGCACCAAAGTTCATTTTCTCTTTTAATGTATTTCTCAATTATCTAAGCTTATAAGAAATCCTAACATTTGAAATAGGGAAAATCTCTGAGATGTCCTCCAGCAACTGGGAAACCAAGTATATCCACTTCAAAAGCACTACTTCAAAGAGGAAAGTAACTTTCCAATCCAATTTGAACAATTCACATTGGAAGTCTTTCAGATGATTCCCTACAATAACTGTTCAGCATAAGTTTTGGTTAAGAATCTGAGATAGTTTTTGGTTATGATTCAGGTTTGTTTGGTTTGGTCACCCTTTGTTGAGGAGGAGAATGATGTAGCAGGTGATGAAGAGACTCTGAATAAACCATAACTCAGAAAAGCAATTATAGATTTTGCTCATCTATTACATGATTGCTTTTTATTAATCATGTTTTGGTGCAAAATGTATACTTATTACTTATATTTATTGGCCTTATTCACTCTTGAAATGTTAGGTAATAACTTTTCTAATGTATCTGAAAGAAGTTATCTGTCGTATAAATACTACACGTGATAATGATTCAATATCATCACACATAGACTTATACAATATGAGTATGATATGGTCTTCCAAGGAAGATGATTTAGTACATAAATGTGTTCATAAATTAGGACCACCGTATCTAGCTGCAAAAATCTGGATAGACACTAGATGGCAGGAAAGTAATAGCCATGCATTTAGATGAGGTAGCCCTATATAAATAAGCCACATAGGCTCTGACAGAGCTTCCATGATAAAGTGCTAGTGAGGTGTGAGTCCTTTCACTTGGTAATGCAATAACAATTTATAAAAATCATTTTGAAAATCTAAAGATATAAAATTAGTCCTGCCATAGTCAACATGCTTATTGATTTATGATGTTCGCCTCAATATACCAAGATTGTAACCATTGCCTGTCCGTAGAGAACATCTTCCTCTACAGTAGACTTGACTTACTTTAAGGTAGAATTGCAGGAAGTTTTAAGCATGTGGGAGAAATAAACTACTTATCCTCACTCTCCCAATTCTCTGTCTCAAAATAGAATTGGATGTTTTAGGCAGTCTCTCTGGTATTACTAGCATCAGCTAGGGTGGATAGTGTTGTCCATTTATAAAAGTTGAAGCAGGATCTGATTACCAATACATTAATGTCAAACAGAGGAGGCTACTCATTGCAGCAATATATCTTGGACAAACCCCATGAATGTCTTAGGATAAATAATTTATCACTTATATTATAATATCATTTATATTTACTGTGTCCACCCACTACATAAAGAGTAAGGTACATAATTTCTTTTTTTTTCTTTTTTACTAAAACAAATCAGCTAGAGATCTACCTGGGATTGTTCTGTGTCTTTTGTGACCAAGCTAAAATATTATGGAATGTTTACAGCATTCATTTTCACACTATTCAAGAGAGATGATAAAGTAGCTGAGATTTTGACTGAAAGGTAATATGACTTTAAAGGAATTGGAATGATTTAGTTTGAGAGATGAATTTCATGTAGCATTAGAATGTGGAAAACAAAGTAGCTGAATGGAGTTTGACCTTCTATAGGTCAAATCAAATGAGGTTTACAGCACTGTTATTCTCAATGGCTACTGTTTCCAGTAATGCAACATTCAAAAAAGTAATAAAAATATTAATTACATTGCACAGACAAAAACTCTATTCCAACCAAATGTGTACTCAGATTCTTATGCAAGAACAAATGGACTTGTCAACAATAAACAGGAAGCCATTAAAATAAAACACCTGCTATTCCATTCTTCCAGATGTGGCTGCAGTATGGCCAGTGAGAAACAATTCAAACTAAGTTGAATTACTTTCAAGCAAATTAATCACTTGGCACCAGACATCTAACCATTATTCACTAACAATAATGTAACTCTATGTCTCAGAAAAAGTGGTTCCACTGATTGAATTCAGCATATCTTTCTTTTTTTAAATTATTTTTTTATTTATTTTCAAAACAAACATACAACTCCTCCTTCTTTACATATTGTAGAAAGTGTATCAGCTGGTTACAAAAGGCTTTTGTGCATCTCTTCCACCGTCATCAAATATAATTCATATTAATTCAAATATCTTAACTCAAATATTTACTATATTAACTTCATTATACCTCCACTTTTATTTGACAATAGTTATTTAAACATCCTTCATCCTTAAATATACCAAGATTTAATACATAACCACATGCTGGCATTTCATTTACTTATTTGTAAAATCCTCCATTAACATTAAATCCTCATATCCTGTTTTAGCTAAACATCCATAATATTTAATACCAAAATTTTCTAATCCTCCATGTATATAATTTATTATCATTATCCTTTCTTTATTTAACTATATCGTATATCATAACATTTCCCCCCTATTAGTTAAAACTTAACTGTATCTAGTTTTGTTTTGTTTTATTATTATTGTTATTAATAATCTTTATATATAGTCCAAAAATATTTCTAACCTTCCCTTCTCATATCCAATTATTACTTATCATAACAGCTCAACATTGTATACATTACTATCATTATCAATTTTTATTTAACTATACCTATTACCACTGGATTTAACTAAGTTTAGCTAATTTTGAATTATACTCTTCCATCTATCAACCTGTATCTCTCCAATATCAAAACAATCTTATATCTACTGCCATTTGTGGATGCAATTCTCCAAACATCTTTTTAAACAAGTCTGTATGAAGTGATCTTTGCACCTTCTTGTTTGTAGTATCTCTCATATAATGTTGACGCCCTCCTTTTGTTTCCTTTATACAGCTTGTCTTTAATTCTCAGCAGTGTTATCAAATATTTTGCAAATAGTATTTCATAGTCCATAAGTTCTTTAATGCTTTCTTCTCCTTCTATGTCCTCTCCTTTGAAATAAATTTTCTCTCCATTTAATTCCTCTTCAAATATTCCATTCTTTCCTCCCTCAGAAATAAACCAATTGCCACAGATATCAACAGGCTCAAATTCTTTATATCCGTCTTCCATTTCAATTTTTTTGAATTTCCATCTTCTTATTTTGTATTTGATGAACATCCTCAGTTTTTTCATCACAATTTGTTGCCAAATACACCAAATAGTCCAATTTTCTCTCAATTCTTTCCTCTGTATCAAACACCCTCTTCAAGGCTGAAAGTATAGCTTGGAGAGACGCTTGAAGAGATGCCATGTTTATACGCAGTTGTATTTTTTCTTAAAAGCTCAGCAAGACTGAAACACTCGCAAGTGAAAACAAACTACAAAGGAACAGCTGTACAATCTTATCAGATCTTAAGCCAGAACAGCCAAGCAATAAAAGTGTTGAGATGTAAACCGTCAATTGGTAGCTTACAGAGAGTCAGAAGAAATGTTAGAGTAATCCATCCATTTGAAAAGGTTTACTTAGAATCAATCCATGTAAATAACATTTAAAAAGTAAGATAACCACTGTCCAGAACCATTACAAAGATCAAAATCACCACTAAGTTCTTCTATTCTTTGATTTAAGTTAGTTTTAAAATTTTATAGGCGGTCCGTTTTTTTAAAAACAATAAAAGTTTCTCACCAGCTTAACACTTCTCCTTCATATTGCCCTGACTTTGTCAGCCTTGAAAGACTGGAATTTTTATTGCCAGCAGAAGACTTTAGCCCTGCTTTTCTCAGAGATTTTGCGATATCCCCAAGATCAGCAAGATGTAATCTTCCTGTTCACCATCTCTTCGGGATGATTTAGGTCCATTGGAACCCCCCAGCAATAAAAGTATCGAGTACGATCTCAGAGCTTTGAGATCGCACGTTGTCTCGTCATGGCATCCAGGCTCCGCCTCCAGCATATCTTTCTTTTAAAATGTTTTTTCTGTGCTACATGTTGCCCTGTTTTTGAACAGAAATAATTTAAGATGATGACAGTGAATACTGAAAATAATATATGGATAAGTAATTCGTCTTCATTAATAATGAAAGATGAAGCAGCAGTGTCTTAGCAGCAGGAACATATACATTTTGGCATTCTGGAAGTAAATGGAGGTCCTAAAAACTTTGTTAAGACTGACCAGGGGGAACTATTTAAGATTACTACAAAACTGAATTCATGACAAAAAGGGAACAAGAAGATCTATATCCTTCACTGTGTTTGTGAGTTAAGGTAATATAAATTGATTTAAATTTATATTTATTTATTTTTGACTTGTCCTCACCTCTTTTTTAGAGTATAATACAAAAGGCCAAGTGAACCAGTAGGACTAAAAAAGAAATGCATATCTTTGTTGTAACAGGAACCACTATTTTGTTACTCCAAAAGTAGGAAGAACTTGAGAACGCTTTCAATTTAACATGTGATGTATTTATTTATTATATTTGCTGCCCATCTTGCCACAAGATGATATTGAAGGACCATGTGCTGCATATTTTTTGCTGCCAGTGATGTCATTTTCATATGATCTTTGTTTTTTAAGTATTAAAAATAATTACATCTGGCCCATCTATCAACTATGTAGTTATTTATTAAATTTGTACTATGCCATTTCCAAGTGACTCTTTCTCTTGTTGCTATCATCAAATTGCTTTCTGATTTTGAAATTCTTTTGTTTTACTTCTTTATGTCTCTGGGGTGCCATGACTAGGCAAGGGTCCTAGTTCTCTAACATCTGACATAAACCTTGTCAACCCAGGTGAGGGCTGAGTCAGCATATATGAGCTATGTAATAGATTAACTATAAGTACTTTGATATAAGAATAGGCATAAAAATAGGTACTAAGCTCCAGATCCACAGAAACAGCAGTCTACCACAACAGATAGGGCCTGAGGTGCAGATTATCTGGAGAGGCCTCAGACACAGTCCAAAATATAGTGACGGTATAATATGCAGACAGAAACAGCACGCACTGAATGGCACAACCAAGTAGCTAGCTTCGTGTACACCAGGGGTAGTCAACCTTTTTATACCTACTGCCCACTTTTGTATCTCTGTTAGTAGTAAAATTTTCTAACCTCCCACTGGTTCCACAGTAATGGTGATTTATAAAGTAGGGAAGTAACTTTACTTTATAAAATTTATAAAGCAGAGTTACAGCAAATCCCTACCGCCCACCATGAAAGCTGGAATGCCCACTAGTGGGCGGTAGGGACCAAGTTGACTACCACTGATGTACATGAACATCTACATAGTGTATGGGCTAGACCCTGCAAACTCCAGAAGAATTGTCCAGAAGAATGCAGTGCTAGGAATAGCTAAGATATTGGGCAGAGTGCTCAAATTCCCAGACCTCTGGTAAATGACCCAAGATTGAGGAAGAAGTATATCTCCTATGGGGTGAAAAAGGAATTTATATATTATTTATTTATACTTGACAAATATAAGATTACTATATTATCAATAAGAATATTTATTGAAAGTTTTAAGAGAATCTATGTATAATCCTGATTCTTTGACAGATGGAGGGTTTTTTAAGCACCTGTCTCAGGCCTCTCTTCTCATCTGTACCTCTCCAATCTTGAATCCTAAGTTTCCTTTCCCCCAGGAATACAATGAGGGAAACAGAGCACTGTGTTGTCATCCTTTGATGAACAGTTTCCCCCACTCTCATTGCACTATTCTTCTTGAAATCATTGCACTCACTGATGTATGATTAAGGTGACCAGATTTTCAGATTGGTAAAGAGGGACACCATTGACCGGGGGGGGGGGGGGGGCTTGATTAAAAATTTTATATTTTGTCAAAAGGTCACAAAAGGTGATTACAGAGAGAAACAAACCGAGGAGCGCCGGCCGGGAGGATCGTTGGGCGAGCGCTCCAACTGTGGCTGAGCTCCAGCGTGCAACTTCGTCTCTCTTCTCCCTTCCAACTCTGAGGAATGAAAGCTTTCCAGGCGGATTTGGCTCTGCTCTGCTTCTTCCTTCTCAGCCAAGAACTAGGAAGGCGCTGCACTCCCACCAACGGTGACCGGCAGAAGGTGAGCCAAAAGGAGGCTCCCGCAGCCTCGGAACCTGCTCGCCGCCCAAGGAGCGGAGGCTACGGAAGGGAGCGGAGACAGCACACTGGCCAGATTTGCAAGCAAAGACAAGCCCTGAATGCTGGCTCGAGCGCGATTCCTAAATGATTATTTAGGCAGCAGGACCCCCGTCGTCCGACCTGCGACTTGGCCTTATCCACGACCTCCATTCAAAGGCCATCTCTATTTCTAACTGTGCCGGGAGAGTCCCAGCATTTGCGGCTGGAATGGTGCTGGCGCCGGAGTTCGGTGCTTGCGTTTTTTGGAGGGAGCAGCCCGAGCGGAGGAGCCACGATGGAAATGCTGCTGCTGCAACCATTGGGGGCAGGTTTTAGCCCGCCACAGCCCGGCACCGCTTCAGGGTTCGCAGAGCGAGTGTGGCAGCACAGAGTCAAGCTGGAGTGGGTGCGGCCCGAGGTGGCCGAGCTGTGCGGCGCCATGCGCGTCCTCAACCTGGCTTATGAGAAGGGCGTCTTGATGCACTACATGCTCGACCATTGGGCCAGCTGCAACGAGGTGCTCACTGGCTATTTGCCGCTGCCCGCTGCCACCCACAATGGCCAGATGGACTGCTTTGCCTTCCACCTGCTCGTGGGCGCCGGGACCATGCTGCTCGAGTTCGCCGTTCGCTACCGCGTGGCCGACACCGAGTATTGGGACAACAACAACGATGTTGTTGCCAGGTCGGTTGTGAACAAAGCCCCCCTTGTCCATGATTTAATACTAGATGAGGAGGCAGACCTGGCATGTATAACCGAAACCTGGCTGGGCCAAGAAATGTGTCCAGATGGGTTTCAGGTGCTCCACCAACCACGACATCAGGGAAGGGGTGGAGGAGTAGCAGTTATAGTCTGAAGGTTGTTAGCTCCTCGCAGGATCCCTGCCCCAGAGATTGTGGGATGTGAGTCTCTCCTCTTGAAGTTGGACCTAGGGGTTCAATTGGGCTTGCTGTTGACGTACCTGCCTCCCAGCTGCGTCACGACAGCCCTGCCTGTGCTGCTAGAGGCCGTAGCCAGGTTGGCGGTGGAGTTCCCCAGACTAATAGTACTGGGGGACTTTAATCTGCCATTTCTTGGTGAACACTCAGATGGGGCACAGGAGTTCATGGCTTCCATGACAACCATGGATTTGACCCAGGTAGTTCAGAGTCCGACTCATAGAGCGGGACACACGCTTGACCTTGTATTTCTCTCGGGGCAGTGGAGACGTGATCTCGAGTAAGGGGAATAGAGATATTCTGCTTTACTGCTGCTTCGGCTGCCATTGAAACGGGGAGGGGGGCATGGTATTTGGGAAGGGAATCATTATGTGCTGGAGGAAGATTCTAGACACTGACCTGACCATCTCACTGCGCATGTGGAGGAAGGGAGTTTCCCGCCAAGGTTAACTGTCCAGCATTCCATCCTGGTGATGTTTTCTGAAGATATCTCCCACCTGACAGTTGGGTGAATTATAATTGGACTATGGACTGGGGTGCCAAGGGGAGGGGATTGAACTATACATGATATTCTTTGCTTTCGTGCCTAATTAACCAGATTCAGCTTTGCTTTGCTACTATTCGTTTGTAATTAGTAAAAGGACACTTAATTTCAACCAAATGGAGTTGAGTGTTTTCTTTCCTGATTATTAAATGAAGTAGCACCTGACAATAAGCTGAATCTCACCTCGCACCCAACCCCAAGTGAACAACTTCTGAGGGGGTTGCTCTCATAGAAGGAAAAGAAAAAATTCTTTACATGAAAGCAACCAGGAAGAAGACATGGGTGCAACGGCAGCACCATCTTTAACAGAAATGCTAGCTGACCTGAGAGTGGAAGAACCTGCTGTTCGACCCAGATGGACTTGGGGTGTGGGACAGAAAGAGGAACCTGAGGAATTACAAACTGGAGTTACGAGAAGGAGGCCAAGAAAAGCCCCAGCTGCTGACTGGAGTGGCTCGGGAGAGGAAGACTACAAAATGTCCCAAGCCATGAGACTCCTCGAGGAGGCATGGAGTGAACGCCGGATTCGAGAGAGAACTGTGGAAAGGTAACCAGCAGAGGAACTGGACAAAAGGTACCCACTGCATAGCTTAAGGAAGACTTGAGGGGCCAAAGGGGGATGTGCGCAAGAAAACCCAGCAGCGAGCTCCCCCCTGCAGCTAGAGACATTCAGAGAGCGGGGGGGGGGGGGGCAGGCGATACCGGATGGCTAAGGTCCCACCCTTAAGTGTAAAATATGATGGGGAACCCAGCGGCCTCGGGTTGTTTATTATTCAGGTCTGGAATTATATGGAAATATATGGGCCTGATTTGGTTACTGATGAATCTAAAGTGAGAATAGTGTTAATGGCTTTGGAGAAGAAAGCAGCCGACTGGATGGTCGGATTACATAATAGTAACTCCCCTCTCTTGAGGAATTTTGATGACTTTATGGCAGCAATGAGGAGAAGGTTTGATGACCCTCTGACTGAGCATCGAGCCAGATTAAAATTTACGACCCTCAGACAGGGAAAGAAAACTGTGCCTGAATATGTGCAGGAATTCCGGGAGTTGTCAGCCTATATGAGGGGATGGTTGGAAGAGGCCTTGCTGGATCGATTCGCTGATGGCTTGAATAAAGATGTTTACCAACAATGCATAAACAGGTGCATTCCCCGCTGTTCGGAGCCTTGTTATGAGAGTGCTGCAGATATTGAACTAGACTTAACCAGGCTTCATTGCATGGATGAGGGAGAAGTTGAGAAATCCCCTCTATCCCCCCTAAAACCCCTCTCCCAAGGAGTGAAAAAGGGGTAGGGGAAGTTTTGCAAGCAAGCCCAAGCCCCCCACTTGTTTCCGCTGTGGAAAGGAGGGGCATCATGCTGTGAATTGCCAAGTGAAGCTGACCCACTTTGTTCCAACCCCCCGGAGGGAGAGGAAACCTGAGAAGCCTCCAGGCAAGAGAAGGGAGGCCGCCTTTGCTGGGGAAGATGTTTCTCGACGCTTCGAGCCAGAGGAGGGGGGAAACAGAAGTCCCAGCTCTTCTGATGACAGTGATGATGAGGACTCTCATCACTGGGTAAGTTCGCGCTCTGGCCCAATGCTTATTCCAGTCGAGCTTAGAGTGCCCTCTTCTGGAAAAAAAGAAAAAAATATATGGCTCTATTAGATTCTGGGTGTTCCCCTTGCATGATAAGCCCTGAAATGGTTGAGAAGCTGGGCTTGAAACTAAAAACTTTAAAAATCCCTATTGCTTTTTGCCAAATAGATGGCTCTATTGCGGGGGACGGTCCTGCTCATTTTTTCACTGAGATGTGGATGGGTACCCACCAAGAAATAATAACTTTTATTGTAGCGCCTGGGATGGACCGGCCCCTTATTTTAGGACTCCCTTGGCTCCATAGATGGAACCCACGCATTAACTTGAGAGAGGGGTGGTTGCGAATTCAGACAGCCACACCCCCTGAGGGGAAAGTTGAAGCTCCAGACTCTGATAATACTACCCCTACACTGGCAACCAGGGAGCAGGAGAAAATTGAAGGGGAGGAAAGAATTCCTAGGGTATATTGGGACCTCAAGGATGTTTTTAGTGAAAAATCTTCTGATAAATTACCCCCTCACAGACCCACAGATTGCACCATTGATATTTTACCTAGAGTAAAGCTTCCAAAGCCCCAAATTTATTCAATGACCCCTAGAGAGATGGAGGAAATGAGGAAATTCATTGATAAAAACTTGGAAAGGGGATTCATTGAACCAGCAAGGCCCAAGGTAGCGGCTCCAGTATTGTTCAGAGAAAAGAAAGATGGCTCCTTCAGATTATGTGTGTCAGCCTCTGCTTTGCTGCTGCTTCGGCTGCCATTGAAACGGGGGGGGCATGGTATTTGGGAGGGGATTACTAATTGTGCTGAAGGAAGATTCTGGAGTTTCTGCTGCCTGTCTTACTGCGCATGCGGAGGAGGTTTCCTCTCCAAGGCCAACGGCACCGACATTCCATCTTGGTGATGCCTTTCAAAGTTATCTCGCACCTGACACTTGGGAGAATTATGATTGGACTGTAACTGGGATGCCAAGTGGTGGGGAATGGGTTCTTCTATATATCATTTGCTTTCGTGCCTAAATAATCAGTCTTCACTTTGCTATGCTTCTGATCATTTATAATTAGTAAAAGTACACTTGATTTCTATCAATGGAGTCTCGTGGTTTTCTTTCCTAATTATTCAATGGAGGAATGCTGACAATAAGCAAAGACTCACTCACACCCCACCAGGAGTTTTCAACCTACCGTGGGGGGTGTACTCACAAGAAGGAACGGAGAAAATGTCATTGCAAGTGAGCGATGATGAGGAGACTGGAAGAGAAACTGCAGAACCATTTTTACCTGAAAGGCTGGCTGGCCTAAGGGTAGAGGAGCCTGCAGTGAGCGATGGAAAGGGAGCAAACAGAAGAATTTGAACAAAGGTACTCCATCCATAAATTTAGGGAGGGTGAAGAGGCTGAGGCGGGATGGGAGCAAACCAACCCAGAAACAGCCAGGGCTGCTGCCAGAGTAGGGGGCCCCCCCAAGAAGATGCAGAATGGCAAAAGTCCCTCCCTTGCCAGTAAAATATAACGGTGATGCCAGGGGCCTGGGTCTGTGTGTTATTCAGATTTGGAACTACATGGAAATTTATGGGCCCGATTTAGAATCAGATGAGATGAAGGTGCAAATGGTTTTACTTTTTTGGAAGAAAAAGCGGCCGATTGGATGGTCAGCTTACACCAATGTAACTCCCCTCTCCTGAGGAATTTTGATGACTTTATGACTGCACTAAAGAGGAGATTTGATGATCCGCTGATTGAGAAACAGGGGAAGGTGAAATTTATGGCCCTAAAACAGGGAAATAGACCAGTGGCTGAATATGTTCAGGAGTTTCAACAGCTTTCATCGTATATGAGGGGTTGGTCTGAAGAGGCGCTCCTGAATCAGTTTGCATTGGGATTAAATGAGGACATTTACCAACAATGCGTTAACAGACACCATCCCAAGCTAGTTGTTGCTTGGTATGAAAATGCAGCAGACGTTGAGCTAGACTTGATTAGACTTCAACGTGCGAAAGAGGAAAAAGCAGAGAGATCACCACCACCCCCAGCTCAAAGGGCCCCATTCCGCATCAGGGGGGAAGGGAAGGGAAGCTCCGCCGGCAAGGCCAAGCCCTTCACGTGCTTCCGTCATGGGAAAGGAGGCCATCGAGCCATGGATTGCCATTTTAAACTTCCTCCAACAACCCCACCCCCTGCCAAGAGGGAAGGGAAGGCAAACAAGGCCCCGGGGAAGGAGGCTGCATTAGCTGCTGAAAATACCCCCCCAGCGTTTCCGCCCGGAGGTGGAGGAGGAAGCGACGTGACCACCAGCTCCTCTGATGAATCCGATGACGACGCCTCGCCTCATTGGGTGAGTTCAAATAAAGGCCCCATGTTGATCCCAATTGAGTTAAGGGTGCCACCTGCTGGGGAGACAGAGCAGCTTTCCGCTCTACTCAACTCGGGTTGTTCTAGATGTATGATTAATCCAGCAATGGTTGAAAAACTGGGCTTGAAATTAAGGACTTTGAAAAACCCTATTGTTTTTTGCTAAATCGATGGATCCATTGCAGGGGGGGGGGGCAGCCCATTTTTACACTGAACCTCTAGAGATGAAAATGGGCACCCATTTAGAATTGATCTCTTTTATTGTGGCACCTGGAATGGACAGACCCCTTATTTTGGGACTCCCCTGGCTTCGTAAATGGAACCCTCGCATCAACTGGAGGGAGGGGTGGCTGCGTATTCAGACCAGCACAGCCCCAGATGGGGAGGCCGACGCCCCTGAGCTTGCTGGCTCCAACTCCACTTTGGCCGCCAGGGGCCAGGAGAGAATTGAGGGGGAAGAAAAGATTCCGGAAGAGTATTAGGACCTAAAGGTTTTTTTTAGTGAAAAATCTTCAGATAAACTCCCGCCCCACAGACCCACTGATTGCTCCATCGAAATTTTGCCTGGAGTGCTGCTTCCAAAACCCCAAATATATTCTATGTCACCCAGGGAGATGGAGGAAATGAGGAAGTTTAATGACAAGAACTTGCAAAGGGGTTTCATTGAGGCAGCCAGACCCAAGGTAGCAGCCCCTGTACTATTCAGAGAGAAGAAAGATGGCTCTCTTCATTTCTGTGTGAACTTTAAGAACCTTAATTCAATCTCTTCTCACAATCTCTACCCTTTGCCTCTGATGAAGGACATGCTGGCCCAACTAGGGAAAGGCCGCATTTTTACTAAACTGGACTTACGGGAAGCATACTATAGGGTCCGAATAAAGGAGGGGGATGAGTGGAAGACTGCTTTCAACTGCCCCCTGGCTTGCTTCCAGTTCCGTGTAATGCCCTTTGGCTTGCAGGGGGCGCCTGCAGTTTTCATGCAATTAATTAATGAGGTTTTGCATGACCACCTCTACAAAGGTTACTGAAACCTGGCTGGGCCCAGAGGGAGGAGTCCCCCTTGTAGAGCTGTGCCCAGAAGGATTTCAGGTGCTGCACCAGCCGAGAGCCCAGGGAAGGGGTGGGGGTGTGGCCGTTGTTATCCGGGAGTCGTTAGTTCCTCGTAGGGTCCCTGCTCCGGAGCTTGTCGGGTGTGAGTCCCTGCTGATAAAGTTGGACCTCAAGGGTCAAGTGGGTCTGCTGTTAACGTACCTGCCTCCCAACAACGTTGCAGCAGCCCTCCCCTCGCTCCTCGAGTCGGTAGCCGAGCTGGCAATTGAGTTCCCTAGGTTGATGGTCCTGGGGGACTTTAATTTGCCTTCGCTCGGCGAAAACTCTGATGGGGCGCAGGAGTTCATGGCTTCCATGACAGCCATGGGCTTGACCCAAGTAATTTGGGGCCCAACCCATTCGGCGGGTCACATGCTCGACCTCGTATTCCTCTCGGAGCAGTGGATTTGTGATCTTGGTCTGAGGGGTAACGACATCATACCCCTGTCGTGGTCAGACCATTACCTACTGAGGCTCGACTTCCGGAGACCAAACCCCCACTGTAGGGAGGAGGAACCGACCAGGTGGTTCCGCCCCAGGCGACTTATGGAACCGTTAAGGTTCCAGACAGAGCTTGGGGTTATTCCTGATACTTTCGCCCACAGTCCGGTGGAGACTCTGGTTGCTGCCTGGCATTCAGCAGCATCGGAGGCCCTCGACCGGATTGCGCCACTACGGCCCCTCCGAGGCGGCGGATCCCGGAGACCCCCTTGGTTCACCGAGGAACTCCGGGAGATGAAGCGCCGGAGGAGATGCCTAGAGCACCGATGGAGGTCTGATAAGTCCGAATCGAACCGAGCAATGGTAACCACCTGCACCAAGGAGTACACCAGGGCACTTAGGGCAGCGAAAAGATCTCACATAGCCACCTTGATTGCGTCCGCTGAGTCCCGCCCAGCCGCCCTGTTTAGGATAACCCGCTCCCTATTAAATAAAAGGGAAGCGGGGGAACCCTTGCAGGGCAGAGCTGAGGATTATGCCCAATTCTTAGCGGACAAAATTGCTCGGTTTCGGTCGGACTTGGACTCCATCCCCGCAGTTCCAGCCAAGGCACAAGAGGATCAAGTAGAACATCTCTGGGTTGAGTTTCAGGATGTTACCCCCGGGGATGTGGACAAGGCCATGAGGGCTGTAAGTGCCTCCACCTGCGTACTGGACCCGTGTCCCTCATGGCTGGTTACTAACAGCAGTGAGGTGACACGAGGCTGGATCCAGGCGGTTGTGACCGCCTCTCTTCGGGAGGGGAACTTCCCCGCCGCACTGAAAGCGGCGGTGGTGAGACCCCTCCTAAAGAAGCCATCTCTGGATCCAGCTGTTCTTAATAACTATCGCCCAGTCTCCAACCTTCCCTTCCTTGGGAAGGTTGTGGAGAAGGTGGTGGCCTTCCAGCTCCAACGGTCCTTGGAGGAATCAAACTATCTCGACCCCTTCCAGTCAGGCTTCAGACCCGGTTACAGCACAGAAACCGCTTTGGTCGCATTGACCGATGATCTCTGGAGGGCCAGAGATGGAGGACATTCCTCCATCCTGGTCCTCCTTGACCTCTCAGCGGCTTTCGATACCATCGACCATGGTATCCTTCTGCAACGACTGCGGGAGGTGGGAGTGGGAGGCACCGTGTTGCGGTGGTTCTCCTCCTACCTCTCGGACAGGTCGCAGTCGGTGTTAGTGGGGGGGCAGAGATCGTCCCCTAGGCCCCTAACTTATGGGGTGCCTCAGGGCTCGGTCTTATCCCCCCTACTATTCAACATCTACATGAAACCGCTGGGAGAGATCATCCGCAGGCACGGGATCAGATACCATCAATATGCGGACGATACTCAATTGTATCTGTCCGCCCCGTGCCAACTCAATGAAGCGGCAGACGTGATGAACCGAGGCCTTGAAGCCGTTATGGACTGGATGAGGGTTAACAAGCTTGTGCTCAACCCAGAAAAGACCGAGTGGCTGTTGTGTTTCCCTCCCAAAGATTCCACCAATATTCCATCTCTCAGGCTGGGGGGTCAAATTCTATACCCCTCAGAGATGGTTCGCAACTTGGGAGTCCTCCTGGATCCACAGCTATCGTTTGACCACCACTTGACGGCTGTGACCAGGGGGGCATTCGCCCAGGTTCGCCTGGTGCGCCAGTTGCGACCCTACCTGAATCGGGAGGCTCTCACAACGGTCACCCGGGCCCTTGTGACCTCTAGGCTGGAATACTGCAATGTGCTCTACATGGGGCTGCCCTTGAAGAGCATCCGGCAACTTCAGCTAGTACAGAACGCGGCCGCGCGAGTGATTGTGGGTGCACCTCGGTTCACCCACATAACACCTATCCTCCGCGAGCTGCGCTGGCTACCTGTCGAGCTCCGGATGCGCTTCAAGGTGTTACTAGTCACCCATAAAGCCCTACATGGTAGTGGATCTGGATACTTGAGAGACCGCCTTCTGCCAATTACCTCCCTGCGACCAATAAGATCACATAGATTAGGCCTCCTCCATATTCCATCGGCCAGCCAATGCCGGCTGGCAACTACAAGGAGGAGGGCCTTCTCAGTAGTAGCCCCGACCCTTTGGAACGAGCTCCCCGTGGAGATTCGTACCCTCTCCACCGTCCAGGCCTTCCGCACAGCCCTTAAGAACTGGCTAGCCCGTCAGGCCTGGGGACAAGGATAGCCGCCCCTCCCGAATGATGAATGTATGTTGTTTACTATTTTATTATATGTTCTATGTCAATGTCTGTATTCCCCCTCCCTGATTTTATGTGAGCCGCCCTGAGTCCCCTCAGGGAAAAGGGCGGCCTACAAATATTAATAAAATCACTAAAAAAAAAAAAAAAATCAAAGGCGTTATCGTATATTTGGATGATATCCTTATTTACACACAGAAACATGAAGAACACATCAAGTTGGTCCGCACTGTCCTAAAGAAACTCCGAGCCATGGAACTTTATGCCAAGTTATCCAAATGTGAATTTCACCAGGAGAAGATAGACTACCTTGGGTATTGTATCTCCCATGCAGGTGTGGAGATGGACCCCGCTAAGGTCAAGGCGGTCACTGAGTGGGAGGCGCCCCATACATGTAGACAATTACAGAAATGTTTAGGTTTTGCCAATTTCTATCGTCAGTTCATCCCTTCTTTTGCCAAAATTGCACTTCCCATCATTAATTTGTTGAAGTCCAAAGGTGGGCCGAAACCCAAGCCTTGCAAGCCGTTGAATTGGACCATGGAGTGTCAAGCTGCTTTTGAAAAGTTGAAAAGACTTTTTGCCGAGGAGCCAGTTCTGAAGCATCCGGAGATGGACAAGCCCTTTGTCATTCAAGCTGATGCCAGCGACGTGGCGGTGGGGGCCGTCTTGCTTCAGACTAACGACCAAAGTAATTTACAACCTTGTGCCTACACCTCTCGTAAACTCACAGACACGGAGAGACGTTGGGCGATCTGGGAGAAAGAAGCATTTGCTGTACGGTGGGCTTTGGCCACATGGTGCCACTTCCTGGAGGGCGCTAAGCACCCGTTTGAGGTGTGGACTGACCATAAGAACTTGGAGGCTTTGAGAACTCCCAGGCGGCTCTCCCCTAAGCAGATGCGCTGGGCTCAGCATTTCAATCATTTTAATTTCACACTTAAGTACATCCCGGGGGGGGGGGGGAAGAATTTCATGGCTGATGCTTTGTCCAGACTCCCTCAATACAACTGCTCAGTGTTATCCAGCCAGTAGTTCCCACGTCCAGCCTCGCTGCTCCTGTTGTTACTAGGCAATAGACACGCTCTAAGGTGGACGTGTCTCAAGATTTTCTTTCCGATCTCAAGACGGCCCTTCCTCAGGATGATTGGTTCCAGCAGCATCAAGGTGAATGTACAATGAGAGATGATTTGCCATGGATTGGAGCAAAACTTTACGTCCCTGCCTCTCTTGGTCTTGTTGTTCTCCAACGGGCTCATGATTCCAAGTTGGCGGGGCACTTTGGATTTGAGAAGACGCTGCATCTGGTGAAATGGCAGTTTTGGTGGCCCTCTTTGAAGAAGGACATTGAACTTTATGTTGCCAGCTGTCCTGTTTGTGCGGCTGCTAAACGCCCACCGGGGAAACCGCAGGGTTTGCTCCAGACTGTAGCTCGCCCTGTCGCCCCCTGGAAGGAGATTTCTATGGACTTCATTGTCGAACTTCCTGAGAGCCAGGGGCACACTGTCATATGGGTGGTTACTGACTTGTTTTCCAAGCAAGTTCATTTTATACCTTGCCCTAAGATTCCTTCTGCAAAGGCACTCGCTAAACTTTTCATTTCTCACGTTTACCGTTTGCATGCCGTGCCTGATCGCATCATTTCTGATAGAGGCGTATAATTCACTTCCGTCTTCTGGAAAGAATTTCTTAAGAGCATTGGCTCCGCCCAGGGTCTAAGCTCCGCCCACCACCCTCAGACTAATGGGGCTTGCAAGAGGACTAATTCTGTTCTAGAGCAATATTTACGTTGTTTCATCAATTACCAGCAAGATGATTGGGTGGACTTGTTGCCGCACGCGGAAGTGGCTTATAATAATTCTTTTACTTTTTACTTTACTTTTTACTTTTGCCTTTATTTGTATGCCGCCCTTTTCCCTAGGGGGACTCAGGGCGGCTCACAATTCAAAAGGGAGGGGGAAACAACAAACAATAAACAATACAGCATATTAAAAAAGCAAGAACGCAACAATCACACAATTCGAGTGGGGCTATAATCTTAACCCCAGGCCAGCCGGGACAGCCAGATCTTTACAGCAGCGCGGAAGGATTGGAGGGTGGTGTGGGTATGAAGCTCCACGGGGAGTTCGTTCCAAAGGGACGGAGCAGCCACCGAGAAGGCCCTCCTCCGGGTAGTTGCCAGTTTGCACTGGCTAGAAGATGGAATTCGGAGGAGGCCTAATCGATGCGATCTAATCGGTCTGGTGGAGGTAATTGGCAGTAGGCGGTCTCTCAAGTACCCAGGCCCACTACCATGAAGGGCTTTATAGGTGATAAGTAGCACCTTGAAGCGCACCCGGAGATCAACAGGTAGCCAGCGCAGCTCGCGGAGGATAGGTGTTACGTGGGTGAACCGAGGTGCACCCACTATCGCTCGTGCGGCCGCATTCTGGACTAGCTGGAGTCGCCGAATGCTCTTCAAGGGCAGCCCCATGTAGAGTACATTGCAGTATTCCAGCCTAGAGGTCACAAGGGCACGAGTGACTGTTGTGAGGGCCTCCCGGTTCAGGTAGGGACGCAACTGGTGTACCAGGCGAACCTGGGCAAATGCCCCCCTGGTCACAGCTGACAAATGATGTTCGAAGTTCAGCTGTGGATCCAGGAGGACTCCCAAGTTGCCAACCCTGTCTGAGGGGCGTATAGTTTGACCCCCCAGCCTGAGAGATGGAGTACTTGGCCAATTCTTGGGAGGGAAACACAGCAGCCTCTCGGTCTTTTCTGGATTGAGCACAAGCTTGTTGACCCCCATCCAGTCTTTAACAGCATCCAGCCCCTGGCTCATCACATCCATCGCTTCGTTGAGTTGGCACGGGGCGGACAGATACAATTGAGTATCGTCCGCATATTGATGGTACTTTATCCCATGCCGTCGAATGATCTCACCCAGCGGTTTCATGTAGATGTTGAAAAGAAGGGGGGACAGGACCGAACCCTGAGGCACCCCACATGTTAGGGGCCTAGGGGTCGAACTTTGCTCCCCAACTAACACCGACTGCGACCTGTCCAAGAGGTAAGAGGAGAACCACTGTAAAACAGCGCCTCCCACCCCCACCTCCCGCAGTCGTCGCAGAAGGATACCATGGTCGATGGTATCGAAAGCCGCCGAGAGGTCAAGGAGCACTAGGATGGAGGCGTGGCCTCCATCCCTGGCTCTCCAGAGATCATCGGTCAACACGACCAAAGCGGTTTCTGTGCTGCAGCCAGGTCTGAAGCCAGACTGGAACGGATTGAGATAGTTGGCTTCCTCCAAGGACCGCTGGAGCTGAAAGGCCACCACCTTCTCAACAACCTTCCCCACAAAGGGGAGGTTGGAGACTGGACGATAGTTATTTAAAACAGCTGGATCCAAGGATGTTTTCTTCAGGAGGGGTCTCACCACCACCGTCTTTAAAGCGGGTGGAAAGATCCCCTCCCGAAGGGAGGCGGTAACAACCGCCTGGATCCAGCCTCGTGTCACCTCCCTGCTGTTTACAACCAGCCAGGAAGGGCACGGGTCCAGCACACATGTGGAGGCACCTACAGCTCTCATGGCCTTGTCCACATCCTCAGGGGCAACAGCCTGAAACTCAGTCCAGCGATGACTTACCAGATCATCCCTTAGTGCCTCAGCTGGTACTGCGGAATTGGAGTCCAGGTCCGCCCGGAGCCGAGCAACCTTGTCTGCGAGAAATTGGACGTAGTCCTCAGCCCTGCCCTGCAGCGGATCGCCCGTTTCCCTCCTATTTAGGAGGGAACGGGTTATCCTAAACAGGGCGGCTGGGCGCGACTCAGCAGACGCAACCAGAGAGGCAATGTGTGTTTTCTTAGCCGTCCTAATTGCCCGAACGTAATCTCTGGTGCAGGTTGTCAAAAATGCTCGGCTCGATTCGGATTTGCTGGACCTCCATAGGTGCTCTAGGCGTCTCCTTTGGCGCTTCATCTCCCGGAGTTCCTCAGTAAACCAAGGAGCCTTCCGGGATCCACTGCCTCGGAGCGGCCGTAGAGGCACAATCCGGTTAAGAGACTCCGCCGCTGCCAGATCCCAGGCAGCAACCAGAGTCTCCGCCGAACTGTGGGCGAGAGTATCAGGAATAACCCCAAGCTCCGTCTGGAACCCCGAAGGGTCCATAAGTCGCCTGGGGCGGAACCACCTGGTCGGTTCCTCGTCCCTACAGTGGGGGTTTGGTCTCCGAAAGTCAAGCCTCAATAGGTAGTGGTCTGACCATGACAGGGGCAAGATCTCGCTACCCCTCAGACCAAGATCACAATTCCACTGCTCCGAGAGGAATACGAGGTCAAGCGTGTGACCCGCTGAGTGGGTTGGTCCTCGGATTACTTGGGTCAAGCCCATGGTTGTCATGGAAGCCATGAACTCCTGCACTCCATCAGAGTGTTCACTGAGCGAAGGCAGATTGAAATCCCCCAGCACCATAAGTCTGGGGAACTCAACTGCCAGCTCGGCTATCGACTCGAGGAGCGAGGGGAGGGCTGTTGCAACGCAGTTAGGAGGCAGGTACGTTAGCAGACGCACTTGACCCTTGAGGTCCAACTTCACCAGCAGGGACTCACACCCGACAAGCTCCGGAGCAGGGATCCTACGAGGTGCTATGTAATTCTGTACATAGCCGCACTGGATTCACCCCTTTTCGAGTTGTGTTTGGCCAGGACTTTGTTCCTATACCCGAAGTTCCTCTTGAGTAACCACAGGTTTCATCCATCTCCGAGTGGAGTGAGCGCTTGCGGCATATTTGGCCTTTGACACTTCGTACTTTGGATGCTGCGCATCGCGCGCATAAGAAACAGGCTGATAAGAAACATGCTCAACCTTATCAGTACAAAGTGGGTGACCAAGTTTATCTATCCACAAAGTTCCTTCAGACTATGCAGAAATCCAAGAAGTTGGGGCCTAAGTATGTGGTCCCGTTTCCCATAATTAAGGTCATCAATCCTGTTTCGGTTCGCTTACAGCTACCCAAGCACCTCAACCGTGTCTATCCTGTTTTCCACATTAATCTCATTAAACCTGTTCATTTTTCATCTTTACGTCCGCCAGTGGATCCGCCACCTGCCCCCCTATTGATTGATGGAGAACAGCATTTTGAAGTTCGGGAAATATTGGAGTCTCGACGACGGCGGAATCAACTTCAGTACCTGGTGTCTTGGAAGCATTTTCCTCAGTCTCATGCCGAGTGGGTGGACAAGTCCCATCTCCGGGCCCCCCAGCTGCTCCGCCAGTTCTATTCTGCTTATCCTGACAAGCCTAGTTGACTCTCCTTCCTGACTTTCTCTCTCCCCCACCACTATTTTTCTTTTTCTGTTTTTTGTTGTTCATCTGTTTGTTTGTGTTTTGTCATTTTCCAGGCCTGACCGCCTTTTTCCCGAGGAGGGCCGGATGTCAGCCTCTGCTTTGCTTCTGCTTCGGCTGCCATTGAAACGGGGAAGGGGGGGGCATGGTATTTGGGAGGGGATTACTAATTGTGCTGGAGGAAGATTCTAGAGTTTCTGCTGCCTGTCTTACTGCGCATGCGGAGGAGGTTTCCTGCCAAGGCCAACGGCACCGACATTCCATCTTGGTGATGCCTTTCGAAGTTATCTCGCACCTGACACTTGGGAGAATTATGATTGGACTGTAACTGGGATGCCAAGGGGTGGGGAATGGGTTCTTCTATATATCTTTTGCTTTCACGCCTAAATAATCAGTCTTCGCTTTGCTACACTTCTGATCATTTATAATTAGTAAAAGTACACTTGATTTCTTTCAATGGAGGAGTGCTGACAATGTGTTAATTTCAAAAATCTGAACTGCATCTCTGCTCAGAACCTCTATCCCTTACCACTGATGAAGGACATGCTGGCCCAACTGGGGAAGGGCTGGATTTTCACTAAATTGGACCTAAGGGAAGCGTACTATAGGGTCAGAATTAAAGAGGGAGATGAATGGAAAACTGCTTTCAACTGCCCTCTTGGTTGCTTCCAATTTCGAGTAATGCCATTTGGCCTCCAGGGGGTGCCAGCTGTCTTCATGCAATTAATTAATGAGGTTTTACATGACCATCTTTACAAAGGCGTAATGGTCTATTTAGACGATATCCTTATTTACATAGAAACATGTGAAGAACACGTGAAGCTTGTCTGGACAGTTCTGAAGAAACTCCGAGTAGCAGAACTGTACGCCAAGTTGTCCAAGTGCGAATTTCATCAGGAAAAAGTTGATTACCTGGGCTATCGGATCTCCCACAAGGGGATAGAAATGGACCCCACTAATTTCAGGGCTGTCACCGAGTGGGAGGCCCCATGTACACGTAAGCAGTTACAGAGATTTTTGGGATTTGCTAACTTCTATCGTCAATTTATTCCCTCCTTTGCTAAGATAGCTCTCCCTATAACTAACCTCCTTAAATCGAAGGGAGGGGCTACGCCTAAACCTAGCAAACCATTGGACTGGACTATGGACTGTCAGGCTGCTTTCGAGAAGTTGAAACGCCTCTTTGCAAAGGAACCGGTCCTCAAGCACCCTGACATGGACGCACCTTTTGTGGTCCAGGCTGATGCCAGTGATGTGACAGTGGAAGCTGTACTACTTCAAGCAAATAGCCAAGGTAAATTACAACCCTGCGCTTACAGCTCTCACAAACTGACCAACACAGAAAGACGTTGGACTATTTGGGAGAAGGAGGCTTTCTCAGTTCGTTCGGCTTTATCAACCTGGCGCCATTTTCTAGAGGGCGCCAAGCACCCTTTCGTGGTGTGGACTGACCATAAAAACTTGGAGGCATTGAGAACCCCCAGAAAACTTTCTCCTAAGCAGATGCGTTGGGCTCAGCATTTCAATAGATTCAATTTTACCTTGAAATACACTCTGGGAGGAAAAAAATTTATGGCTGATGCTTTGTCCAGACTCCCTCAGTACAACTGTTCAAAGCTCAGTATTGTCCAGCCTGTCATTCCCACAAAAAGCCTAGCTGCTCCTGTTGTTACTAGAAGTCAAACAACTTCCAAATTGGAAGTCACTGAGGACTTTCTATCTAACCTAAAAAAGGCTCTTACTGAGGATGACTGGTTCCAGCAACACAGGGTTGAATGCAGTATAAAAGATGGATTGGCTTGGATTGGAGCAAAGTTATACATCCCTGTGTCCATTAGGTCCATTGTGCTTCAACGGGCTCATGACTCCCGGATGGCTGGACACTGGGTTCGTTAAGACCCTGCACCTCGTTAAGAGGCAATTTTGGTGGCCATCACTGAAAAAAGAGATTGAGGCTTATGTAGCAAGCTGTCCAGTTTGTGCTGCGGCTAAACGCCCTCCGAGTAAGCCCCAGGTGTTGCTCCAGGCGGTGGCCCACCCAGTAGCCCCATGGAAGGAGATCTCCATGGATTTCATTGTTGAACTTCTGGAAAGTCAAGGAAACACAGTAATCTGGGTTGTTACTGACGTATTCTCCAAGCAAGTTCATTTCATCCCTTGCTCCAAGATCCCTTCCGCTAAATCTCTCGCTAAGATATTCATCTCACATATATATCGCTTACATGGGGTACCCAACCACATCATTTCGGACAGGGGTGTTCAGTTCACCTCCCTCTTCTGGAAAGTATTCCTGAAGTGGATTGGCACCGCCCAGGGGTTAAGCTCCTCCCACCACCCTCAAACTAATGGGGCCTGCGAGAGGACTAATTCTGTGCTGGAGCAATATTTACGTTGTTTCATCAACTACCAATAAGATGATTGGGTGGACTTGTTGCCTCATGCTGAGGTGGCTTACAACAATTCCGTGCACAGCAGTACTGGCTTTACCCCTTTACATGTGGTGTACGGCCAGGATTTTGTGCCCATACCTGAGATTCCTCGCGAGCAGCCGCAGGTATCTTCGCTGTCTGAATGGAGTGATCGCCTTCGGGACGTCTGGCCTTTGGTTCTCCAGACTCTAGATGCTGCACACCGAGCTCATAAGAAACAGGCTGATAAGAAACAGACTAAACCCCATGGTTTTTTTTCTGTTTTTTTCTGGTTTTTTTTTTGCTAGCACATACAATATTTCCCCCTCCCCCCTAGGACCCCACCTCCCTTCCCCCCCCCCCGACTTCCCAGAGCCCATACACGGTATAGCTTTTTATCAAACACATTCGGAATATATTAAAACCAAGGAAATTAAAAAAAAAAGAAAAAAGAAAAAAAAGTCAATAAAATCTCTGTGTTGAACTCAGCTTCTTGCTGTTACACAAACTTTAAGCAGTTTACATTATTCCTAATCTTAGTTGTTTGATTACCTGCAGGATTTCCCCAGAGGTTACTTTTGCCTGTACTCTTCTCTAACTAGGGGTATTTTCTCTTTATCTAAGTATTTGTCTATATCTAAACCCTTAATTTTGTCCCCTTTGTACAATTCTGTAAAAAAATTCCCGGAATGCCTTTTAAATCTCCTCCTGTTGAAACACCTCCTTCCCTCTATAACACAATTTTGATACATTTCAAATTTTTCTTTTAATTTCCTCTTCCAATTCTTTTCATTTTTGCCCTTGTTTATGTCTATGTATTTTGTTTATATTCATCAGTACTCCTCTCATATACGCTTTACTTGCATCCCCTACAAATTCCATGAATGTACCCTTATTCATATTCAGAACAAAGTATTCAGATAGCATTTTTTTACAATCATTAATATACTTTTCATATCTAAATAAGCTCTCATTCAACCTCCAAGACCTTCTTGCCTGCACTACCCTTCCCAATTCCATCCAGACTGGGTTATGATCCGAAAGGACCCTTGCCGCAATCTTTGTCTTCTTCACCCTAGAAAATAAATCATTAGTGATTAGTATAAAATCAATCCTTGAAAGGGATTAATGTCCATCAGAAAAAAGGGTGAAGTCATATTCCTCTGCATTTCTTTCTCGCCAAACATTTCTCAATTCGAAGTCGTCCATCAAGTCTTTTTCCCTTCTAGAATTAGGCCTAATGCGATATATCTTCCAAAGGGATCTGCTTCAATTAGTTCAGCCTTAATGTCTTTTCTTAAGTATACAACTACACCATTGTTCTTTTCCGTAGCAGAGGTCACAAAATATTGACCAAGTTTAGGGTTAAACAAATATTTTTAATCAGTTGATTTGATATAAGTTTCTTGCAGACAAATTATATCGTTCTTGAACGTGAAATATTTTCTTTCTCTTCTGTGGAGAGTTCAGTCCACAACTCCTTGATCAATGGCCGGTGATTATTGAGGTTGTTACATTGTACCTTGTTTTTCCTTTTGTCTGGTAGTCATACAGCTAGATCTTTGTTCCCTGACCCCTTGCCCTTCCAGAAGGAGGAAATGGTGCTTTTTGTCTGGTAGTTGTGTGATTTGCTGTTTATCTTGTCCTTCTCGTGGTCTCTCTCCAAATCCAGATGATTCAAGGTGTCCCACCTTCAGGATCTTGTGATAAAAATCTCAGGCTTCCCATACAGAGTTGAGACGATATTTTTGCTTATCAAGTGTAATTATAATACCAAATGGCACATCCCATCTATACTGTATCTGACGGTTTCTGAGTTCTTCCACTAGAAAAGCATAGTCTCTCCTGGCTCTTAGCATTTGGGGTGGTATTTCTTTCAAGACAATCAAGTCCTGTCCACCAATTTGAAGCCTGGTATTATAGGACTCTTGTAGTATCATGTTTCTGAACTCTCTTGTAGCAAAGTATATCATTACAACTCGGGGGAGTTGCTTCTGTTTTGCCACCCAAGAATTAACGCGATAAATTTTTTCGATCTGCCAGTCAAAGTTGGACCCCGGTCTTTCCACTAGACGGTCAAAAGCCTCTGAAAAAATCTGCTTCAAGTTCTCCTGTTTGTCTTCGCGCAGCCCCCTGACTCTTAATGCAAGCTTCATCTGTCTGTACTGTATCATAACAATTTGTTTTTCAGCGTTTTCAACTTTTTGTTGCACCACTTCAGTTTTGGAAGTCAAATTAGTGTTGGCTTCATCAAGAACCTCTAGCTTATCTTCCATTCCAGAAACATATTCTGTCAATACAGTTACAAGTCCCAGCATATCATCATTTGTTTTGGCAATCCTAGTATCAAGCTTATCATATAAGTCTGCTTTAAGTTTCTTTATCTCCTCTCTGAATTCTCTGAAAGTTTAAAAAAAAAGTTATTTCATTAGCAAATCTCCAGTAGGGGGCATAGAGGG
This sequence comes from Thamnophis sirtalis, assembly GCF_051295495.1. Taxonomy (NCBI): domain Eukaryota; kingdom Metazoa; phylum Chordata; class Lepidosauria; order Squamata; family Natricidae; genus Thamnophis; species Thamnophis sirtalis. The sequence continues at coordinate 54,730,037 of NW_028261381.1, forward strand.
TGGAAGCTGCGACTTTGTGCCAAGTATGTGAGATGTACTCCTAGGTTTCCCATGATTTAATTTTAATGCCATTATATCTTTTCTTCAAACAATTATTCAAACTCTACTGGCCCGCTGTGTAGCTTACGAGGAAAAAAAGTATTAGGTCCCCCCTTTATTTGTTCTTAGAGGTTTTTCAAAAGGTTTCAGAAAAGGGCATTGTAACAAAGCAGGTTTCAAAAGATTAGCATTGTAACAAAACAGTTCAGCATATTCATCTCTGTTTGGAATGTCTCTGTATTAACAAGGAGTCTTTTAAAACTTTTAAAAGTTGGTAGGAAAAAATCTTGTAAGCTCTTCAGAGAAGTGAAACTAATTAGCAAGAAACTGCTGGCTGGCTGTTCCTTTGATCTTTTTTATCACTGTTCTTTGCTGGATAGTTAGGAATGTGGCACAATCGCCATTTTAGGAGCTTATTTTTTAAGGAAAAAAAACCAAGTGCACGAAGGAAGCTCTTGTAAAAATGAAGCTAGGATTTTTTTTTTTTAAAAAAAAGGCAGATAAGGTTCTCAGGTACGGACTCTGCTTGTATTAATCTCAAATAAATATATCAAAAATTGTCCTAAGAGGAGGTTCCTTACTTTGCGCCGTAATAAATACAGCAGGAATTTCTGGCACAGAGATGTGATTCAGCCTTTGGTTGGCCCCCCTTCCATTCGCAGCAAAAAAAAAAAAAAAAGCTGCAAACTTCAAAGAAAAGCTCTTACCAGCTGGATCTCTCTCTCACTCTTCTTTGCCTGAAGAATGAGGTATCTACCAGGTATTTAGGCAGATAACACGACCAGAAACCTGGGGGCAGCTCGTTAAGCTGCCGCCATCAGCAAGGTCCCGCCCCGGAAGTCAACCCCATGATTATAAGGTTGGTGATCAAGTTTATTTATCCACTAGATTTCTTCAAACGACGCAGAAGTCAAAGAAGTTGGGCCCCAAGTATGTTGACCCGTTTCCAATTGTCAAGATCATCAACCCTGTCTCCGTCCGTCTCCAGTTACTTAAGCATCTCAACCGAGTTTACCCTTTTTTTCATGTTAATCTCCTAAAGCCTCAACTCACTTCTTCCTTGAGACCGCATCTTCCTCCTCCACCTGCCCCACTTTTGATAGAGGTGACCCGCTCCCTCCTGAAACGTGAGGAGACAGGGGAACTCCTGCAGGGAAGAGCTGAGGAGTTCGTTCAGTTTCTGTTGGATAAAATCACTCAGATTCGGACAGACCTGGACTCCGCTTGGGCAGTACCAGCCGAGATGCCGAGGGCTAGTCTTAATCAGATTTTCTGGGATGAGTTTGAATTTGTCACCCCTGAGGAAGTGGACAAGGCCATGGGAGCGATGAGTGCTTCCACTTGTTTACTGGACCTGTGCCCCTCCTGGCTGGTTTTGACCAGCAGAGAGGTGACATGAGGCTGGCTTCAGACGATTACTAACGCATCTTTGCAGGAGGGGTCTTTCCCGCAACCATTAAAGGAAACAGTGGTAACACCCCTCCTCAAGAAGCCTTCCCTGGACCCAGCTATTTTGAAAAAACTATCGTCCTGTCTCCAACCTTCCTTTTTTAGGGAAGGTTTGTTAGAAGGTGGTGGTGCTTCAACTCCGACGGATCTTGAATGAAACAGATTATCTAGACTCCTTTCAGTCCGGTTTCAGGCTGGGTATAGCACCGAAACCGCTTTGGTCGCCCTGACCGAGGATCTCTGGCGGGCCAGGGATAGAGGATATTCTTCTATCCTGGTGCTTCTTGACCTCTCAGTGGCCTTCGATACCATCGACCATGGTATCCTTCTGCGACGCCTAGGGGAGGTGGGAGTGAGAGGCACCGTTTTATGGTGGTTCTCCTTTTACCTCTCTGACAGGTCACAGTCGGTGTTGGTTGGGGGGCAAAAGTCGACCTCTAGGCCCCTCAAATGTGGTGTGCCACAGGGTTCGGTCTTGTCCCCCCTCCTATTTAACATCTACATAAAGCCTCTGGGTGAGATCATGCGACAGCACGGGGTAAAGTACCACCAATATGTGGACGATATTCAATTGTATCTTTCTGCCCCGTGCCAGCTCAGTATAGCCGCGGACGTGATGTGCCGATGCCTGGAGGCTGTTAGAATCTGGATGGGGGTGAACAAACTTGTGCTCAATCCCGATAAGACTGAGTGGCTTTGGATGCTGCCCCTGAAGGACTGCTTGGACAGTCCATCCTTAACCCTGGGTGTGTGTGTGAAAATTTACACCCCTCAGAGTGGGCTCGCAATTTTGGAGTCCTCTGGATTCGCAGCTGAAACTGAAACATCATCTATCAGCTGTGACCAGGGGGGCCTTTGCTCAAGTTCATCTGGTGCACCAATTGTGGCCCTATTTGGATTGGGAGGCACTTCAAACGGTCACTCATGCCCTTGTCACCTCGAGGCTGGATTATTGCAACACGCTCTACATGGGGCTACCCTTGAAAAGCGTTCGGAGACTGCAGTTAGTTCAGAATGTGGCCACTCGTGTGATATTGGGTGCACCGAGGTACACCCACGTGACACCTGTCCTCCGCAAGCTGCACTGGCTACCAATTGGTCTCTGGACACAATTCAAGGTGTTGGTTATCACCTTTAAAGCCCTACATGACTTAGGGCCAGAGTACCTTCGAGACTGCCTGCTGCCACATACCTCCCAGCGGCCAGTAAGATCCCACAGATCGGGCCTCCTTCAGTTGCCATCAGCCAGACAGTGTCGGCTGGTGGGCCCTTGGACGAGAGCCTTTTCTGTGGCTGCTCTGACTCTCTGGAACCAGCTACCCCCGGAGATCCGGACCATACCCACTCTCATGGACTTCAGGAAAGCTGTAAAAACTTAGCTGTTCCGGCAGGCCTGGGGCTGATGACCTCTATCAGCACCTCTTCATTGGGTAATTAGGAAAGAAGACCACGAGAATCCATAGGTAGAAATCAAGTGTACTTTTACTAATTATAAATGATTAAAGGCATAGCGAAGCGAAGACTGATTATTTAGGTGCGAAAGCGAGTGATATATAGAATGACCCATTCCCCACCCCTTGGCATCACAGTTACAGTCCAATCATAATTCTCCCAAGTGTCAGGTGTGAGATAACTTCAAAAGGCATCACTAAGATGGAATGTCGGTGCCGTTAGTCTTGGCGGGAACCTCCTATACATGCGTAGTCCGACAGGCAGCTGAGCTCCAGAATCTTCCTCCAGCACAAATAGTAACCCCTCCCAAATACCATGCCCTCCCTCCCCGTTTCATGGCAGCCGAAGCAGCAGCAAAGCAGAGGCTGACATCTGGCCGTCCTCCGGAAAAAAGGCATTCAGGCCTGGAGAACGACAAAACACAAACAAACAGACGAACAACAAAAACAGAAAGAGGAAAAAAAGGGGGGGGAGAAAGTCAGGGTTTGTCAGGATAAGCAGAATAAAACTGTCGAAGCAGTTGGGGAGCATGGACATGGGACTTGTCCACCCACTCGGCATGAGATGGAGGAAAATGCTTCCAAGCCACAAGGTACTGTATCCGATTCCGCCGCCGCCGAGAGTCCAATATTTCCCGAACCTCAAAATGTTGTTCACCATCAATCAACAGGGGGGCAGGTGGTGGGTCCACAGGTGGATGTAAAAGTGAGAAACGAACAGGTTTAATGAGATTAACGTGGAAAACTGGATAAACACAGCTGAGATGCTTGGGTAGCCGCAAGCGAACCGAAACAGAATTGATGACTTTGATTATGGGAAACGGGCCAACGTACTTAGGCCCCAACTTCTTAGACTTTTGTGTAGTTTGAAGGAACTTTGTGGATAAATAAACCTGGTCACCCACTTTGTACTGATAAGGTTGCGCACGTTTCTTATCAGCCTGTTTCTTATGAGCGCGATGCGCAGCATCCAAAGTACTAAGTGCCAAAGGCCAAATATGGCTCAATCGCTCACTCCACTCAGAGACGGACGAAATTTGTGGTTGCTCAAGGGGAACTTCAGGAATAGGAACAAAATCCTGACCAGACACAACACGAAAAGGAGTGAATCCAGTGCTGCTATGTACGGAATTATTATAAGCCACTTCTGCGTGCGGCAACAAGTCCACCCAATCATCTTGCTGCTAATTGATGAAACAACGTAAATATAGTTCCAGAACAGAATTAGTCCTCTCGCAAGCCCCATTAGTCTGAGGGTGGTGGGTGGAGCTTAGGCCCTGGGCGGAGCCAATGCGCTTAAGAAACTCCTTCCAGAAAACAGAAGTGAATTGGACACCTCTATCAGAAATGATGCGATCAGGCACACTATGCAAACGGTAAATGTGAGAAATGAAGAGCTTAGCAAGTGCCTTTGCAGAAGGAATCTTGTGGCACGGAATAAAATGAACTTGTTTGGAAAATAAATCAGTAACCACCCATATGACGGTGTGCCCCTGGCTCTCAGGAAGTTCGACAATAAAGTCCATAGAAATCTCCTTCCAGGGGGCGACCGGGCGGGCTACAGATTGGAGTAGACTTTGCGGCTTCCCTGGTGGCCGTTTAGCAGCTGCACAGACCAGACAACTGGCAACATAAAGTTCAATGTCCTTTTTCAAAGAGGGCCACCAAAATTGCCTCTTCACCAAATGCAGCATCTTCACAAATCCAAAGTGACCCGCCAACTTGGAATCATGAGCTCGTTGGAGGACAACGAGACGAAGAGAGGTAGGGATGTAAAGTCCCAATCCACAGTAAATCGTCCCTCATTGTGCATTCACCTTGATGCTGTTGGAACCAGTCATCCTGGGGAAGGGCCTTTTTGAGGTCAGAGAGGAAATCTTGAGACACTTCAACTTTCGAGCGTGCCTGCTGCCTAGTAACAACCGGAGCAGCGAGGCTGGACGTGGGAACCACGGGCTGGATAACACTGAGTTTAGAGCAGTTGTATTGAGGAAGTCTGGACAAGGCATCAGCCATAAAATTCTTCCCTCCTGGGATGTACTTGAGTGTGAAATTGAACCGATCGAAATGCTGAGCCCACCGCATCTGCTTAGGGGAGAGGCGCCTCGGAGTCCTCAAAGCTTCCAGGTTCTTATGGTCAGTCCACACCTCAAAGGGGTGCTTAGCGCCCTCCAGAAAGTGGCGCCACGTGGCCAAAGCCCAACGTACAGCAAATGCTTCCTTCTCCCAGATTGCCCAACGTCTTTCCGTGTCCGTGAGCTTACAGGAGGTGTATGCACACGGTTGTAAATTACCTTGGTCGTTAGTCTGAAGCAAGACAGCCCCAACTGCCACATCGCTGGCATCAGCTTGAACGACAAAAGGCTTGTCCATGTCCGGATGCTTCAGAACTGGTTCCGCCGCAAAGAGTCGTTTCAACTTCTCAAAAGCAGCCTGACACTCCATGGTCCAATCCAACGGCCTGCTAGGCTTAGGTTTAGGCCCACCTTTGGACTTCAACAAATTAGTGATGGGAAGCACAATTTTGGCAAAAGAAGGAATGAACTGACGATAGAAATTGGCAAAACCCAAAAATTTCTGCAATTGTTTACGTGTACGGGGCGCCTCCCACTCAGTGACCGCCTTTACCTTAGCGGGGTCCATCTCAATACCAGCAGGGGAGATACGATACCCAAGGTAGTCAATCTTCTCGTGGCGCGGTGGCCCCCCCTTCCACAATGGAAGCACGTGAACGGCTTGGCCTTGCCGGTGGAGCTTCCCTTTCCTTCACCCCTGACACGGAATGGGGCCTTTTGAGCTGGGGGGGGGGTGATCTCTCTGCTTTCTCCTCTCTCGCACGTTGAAGTCTAATCAAGTCGAGCTCAACGTCTGCTGCATTTTCATACCAAGCTGTAACTCGCTTGGGAAGGTGTCTGTTAACGCATTGTTGGTAAATGTCCTCATTTAATCCTAACGCAAACTGATCAAGAAAGGCATCTTCAGACCAGCCTCTCATATAAGAAGAAAGCTGTTGAAACTCCTGAATATATTCAGCCACCAGTCTATCTCCCTGTTTGAGGGCCATAAATTTCACCTTCCCCCGTTTCTCAATCAGTGGGTCATCAAATTTCCTTTTGAACGTAGTCATAAAGGCATCAAAATTCCTCAGGAGAGGGGAATTGCTTTGGTGTAAGCTGACCATCCATTCGGCCGCTTCTTCCTCCAAAGAAAGTAAAACCATTCGCACCTTCATCTCATCTGTTTCTAAATCGGGCCCATAAATTTCCATATAGTTCCAAATTTGTATAACAAAGAGACCCAGTTTTTTGGAATTTCCGTTATATTGTACTGGCAAGGGAGGGACTTTTGCCATTCTGCGTCTGCTGGGGGGCCCCCCTACTCTGGCAGCAGCCCTGGCTGGGGGGGGGGAAGCTGTTTCTGGTTTTTTTTGCTCCCATCCCCGCTCGGCCTCTTCACCCTCCCTAAATTTTTGCATAGAGCACCTTTGTTCAAACTCTTCCGTTTGTTCTCTTTCCCGGGGCCTCCGTTCGGTCAAGGTTTCTTCCCAGTCGGCTGGTTTTCTCCTTTGTTTTCTCCTGGTAACTCCAGCATCCAAACTCTCACTATACTCTTTTTGCCCCACACCTAGGGTCCATCGAGGGCGAACCGCAGGGTCCTCTATTCCTAGGCCAGCCATCCTTCCAGGTAAAGATGGGTCTGCAGTTTTCCTTTCAGTCTCCTCTTCTTCGCTCGCTCGCAATGACATTTTTCTCGTTCCTTCTTGTAAGTACACCCCCCACGGTAGGTTGAAACCTCCTGGTGGGGTGTGAGTGAATCTTCGCTTACTGTCAGCACCTCTTCATTGGGTAATTAGGAAAGAAGACCACGATAATCCATAGGTAGAAATCAAGTGTACTTTTACTAATTATAAATGATTAAAGGCATAGCAAAGCGAAGACTGATTATTTAGGAGCGAAAGCGATTGATATAGCAGTAGACTTATATACCGCTTCATAGGGCTTTCAGCCCTCTCTAAGCGGTTTACAAAGAGTCAGCATATTGCCCCCAACAATCTGGGTCCTCATTTTACCCACCTCGGAAGGATGGAAGGCTGAGTCAACCCTGATATATAGAATGACCCATTCTCCACCCCTTGGCATCACAGTTACAGTCCAATCATAATTCTCCCAAGTGTCAGGTGTGAGATAACTTCAAAAGGCATCACTAAGATGGATAGTCGGTGCCGTTAGTCTTGGCGGGAACCTCCTCCGCATGCGTAGTCCGACAGGCAGCTGAGCTCCAGAATCTTCCTCCAGCACAAATAGTAACCCCTCCCAAATACCATGCCCTCCCTCCCCGTTTCATGGCAGCTGAAGCAGCAGCAAAGCAGAGGCTGACAACCTCACTGTTGAGGTCCAGCCCTGATTAGAATGAATGTATGAGGTGTTGCTGTTTTTAAACTGTTTCTTTCGTTATGTGTTTCGTTATATGTTTTTTCTCTTTATTTTTGTAAGCCGCCCGGAGTCCTTCAGGATTGGGCAGCATATAAATGTGTCTAATAAATAAATAAATAAATAAATAAATAAATAAATAAATAAATAAATAAATAAATAATACATGACCCCAGGACACTGGAACCATCATAAATACGAATCTGTTGCCAAACATCAAAATTTTGATTACGTGACCATGAGGATGCTGCAACGATTGCTAAGTGTGAAAAATGGTTGCAACGGTCGCTAAGTGTGAAAAATGGTCATCAGTCACTTTTTTCAATGCCATTGTAACTTTGGTCACTAAACGTTTCCCCCCTCCTCGAGACACCTCACTCGAAAGAATGAGGCGACCGGACTGAACCTTCTGGACAGCAAGAAAGAGCTTTTTGGCTTACCTGCAGAGATGCGACGCAGGTAGGTAGAGGAAGCACGCCGTGTCCCGGGAGGGCAATAGTTATTCTGAGGTCTGGGATGAGGGGGACGTCGTTCAGCGCCGATCCACGCTTCGTCGCCAGCAGAGGTGCTGCAGGAGAGTTACCAGCTGTGCTGACATATGCGTTACAAGGGAAATGAATATAACAAAAAGGTCAAGGAGTTTGCTTGCATTGGCAGCAAAAGTGAAAGTTGTTCGTAGTGGGAGGAGTCGCAGCTCGGGGGCTGCTGATATCTTGCGCAGAAGGGGTGGAGGAGACGGGGGAACCTGATCTAGGAATAAGCTGTCAGCCTGACAAAGTGCAACCCCTTCTTTTTCCTTCCTCTTTCCATCCTTCCTTCTTCCTTCCTTCATTTCTCTTGATTATCTACTTTCACCTTATCCATCTTCTGCTCTTTCCCTCTCTTCCTTCCTTTCTCCTTCCATCCTCTCTTCTTTCCTCACTCACTCCCTTCCTCCTTTTCTCTTCCTTCCTCCTTCCATTCTTTCAGCTTCTTTTCTTTTGCCTATCTACCTTCTCTGTCTTTCTGCCCTTTCCATCTCTCTCTTCCCCTTCGCTTCTGTTCCTTCCTCCTTCCATCTTTTCACCTTCCCTCCTTCCTATTTCTTCCTTCTTCCTTCCTTCTGCCTATCTACCTTCACCTTCTCTGTCTTTCTGCTCTTTCCCTGTCTTCCCCTTTCCTCCCTCCCTCCTTTCCTTTCTAGTTCCATCTTTTCTTCTTTCCTCTCTAAGAGCCGAGGTGGCACAGTGGTTAAATGCAGCACTGCAGGCTACTTCAGCTGACTGCTAGATCAGCAGTTCAGCGGTTCAAATCTCACCGGCTCAGGGTTGACTCAGCCTTCCATCCTTCCAAGGTGGGTAAAATGAGGACCCGGATTGTTGTTGGGGGCAATATGCTGACTCTGTAAACCGCTTAGAGAGGGCTGAAAGCCCTATGAAGCGGTATATAAGTCTACTGCTATTGCTGCTATTGCTCTCTCCCTCTCTTTTTCTTTCTTCCTTCCTTCCTCTTGCCTATCAACTTCATCCTCTTTGTCTTTCTGCTCTTTCCCTCTCTTCCCCTTTTCTTCCTACCTCCTTCCCTCTTTTCTCCCTCCCTTCTTCTTTTTCTTCCTTTCTTCTTCCATCTTCCTCCTTCTCCTTCCTCCTTCTTCCTTCTATTCTTTCTCCTTCTTTCCATCTTTTCTCCTTCCATCTTCTACCCCCTCCCTTCTTCTTTTCCTTCCCCCCTCCCTCCTTCCTTCCTCTCCTTCCCACTCTCTCCTTGGGAGGGGACAAAACCCAAGGGCTAACGGGGGTGGGGGGGGCAGCAGAGACCAAATAAAGTCAGAAGATCTTATTAAAACTTTCCTATTTGTTGGATCGCATTGCTGCGAACTTATAACCCAAACCAGGGGAACATTTTGCAACCAAGGGTGCTGCAAGGAAAGGGGGGAGGGAGGCCTGCCATTTCCCCAGTTTTGCAAGGAATGAGAAACGGTGCTTTAATCCTAAGCAAAGGATGACTGCAATAGGAACCGCAGACAGGGAAAGAAAGAAAGAAAGATCCTGATAGCACAAAACCCACCATTGCATGGTTGTGAGAACATAGGTAAAACAAAACAAAAAAGCACAGCGTCCCTCTGTCCTCTGAATGGGACTCAGTGTGACTCCGATTTGAATACAAGGACACAGAGCTGGGTGGGGAGATAAGCACCTTCATTTGCATTCTCTGTGACCATGATGCTTTGCGAGGAACAATCCCCGGGGCTCCATGATGTTTTGCAGATTTTTCCTTTCGTGCTTAAAAAAAAGCCGGGACTTTTTAAAAACGCCACAGAATAAGCTGTCAGCTGACAAAATGCAACCCCTTCCTTTGTCCTCCTCCTCCTCCGTCACTAACAGCTGTGAGCTCAGAAATCGGAGCAAAAAGCCAGTCCTCCATCTCTCTCCTCTTCCTGGATTCACTATGAAGGTTTTTAACCCCCCCCCCCTCTCTCTGTATCTGTTTGTCTCTCACTCTCTGTGTGGCTCTTTCCCTCTATCTCCCTCCCTCCCTCTGTCTCTCTGTCATTCTCTCTGTCTCTCTCTCTCTCTGTCTGTCTCTCCTCCCTCCCTATGTGTGTGTGTGTGTTTCTCACTCTGTATGTGTGTGTCTCTCTGTCTCTGTCTGTAAGCCGCTGTCGCGCCTGTCGTCCTGGATCAGGCTGAGCTGCCTGTCCTTCTTCAACACCTCCCGGGGGTGCACATCCATCGTAAAATCCATCAGGTCATCCAAAGTAGCGGGGCTCAGCAGGACCTTGGCTGAATGCGTGCAAACGCTCAAGTCCGCTGCTCGCCGCTCCTCAACTAGTTGCAAAGTTTTCTCCAAAGATTCTGGCAGGCGGAGGCAGTGCTTGCCTCTCGAGCTTCGGCGAAGGGGATTTTTTCTGCGGGACGAAGCCTGGGCGGCAGGGAATTTCCCCGCTGAAGTAGAAGGCAAGGCTTTCAAACTAGTCTGATCCTGCTTGAAAAGGTTGCTGTGGCAGAGCAAAGGGTGCCCTGGCTGAGGATTCCCTCCTTCAGTCGGTCTCTAGAATTTTCCCCCCTTTTTTTTCTACAGAAGGAAAAGGTTTTTTGACTGGGCAGCTTGACATGATTATTATTTTAAAAAAATTAATTTTAATTTGAAACAAATACAACATCTTTCTTTACATGCTATAAAAAGTATATCAGTCAGTCACAAATAAACTTTGGTACATCTCCTCCACAGTCAACAAACATAACTCAAGCATTTTAACTCAGATATTCATACATATCACCATCGTCATATATCCATTTTCATTTGATTGTAATTATTATTTAAAGATATTGATAATAATAATATTCTTAAACAATACATACCCACACCAGTGGGAAAAGAAGAAAAAAGAAAAGAAAGCACACACAGAAAAAAGAACAAAAGACAAGGCAGGGAAGAAAAAACAAAAAACAAAAAAAAGAGGGGAAAAAAACGAACACAGGTATATATTATCAAAAAAAAGTATATCAGCTGGTTACAACATGTTTTGGTGCATCTCTTCCATTATTTCATATTAATTCAAATATCTTAACTCAAATGTTTACCATATTAACATCATTATACCTCCACTTTTAGTTGACTATAGTTGTTTAAACATCCTTCATCCTTAACTATGCCAAAGAATTAATCCATAGCCACATGCTGACATTTCATTTACTTGTTTGTAAAATCCTCTATTAACATCAAATCCTCATATCCTATTTTAGCTGAACATCCATAATATTTAATACCAGAAAATCCATCTTCCATGTAGTATAATTTATTATCATTCTCCCTTCTTTATGTAGTTATATCATATATCATAACATTTTCCCCATATTAGTTAACATTTAACTGTATATATTTTATTTTATAATAGTGATAATTATTGTGATTAATACCCTTTGTATATAATCCAAAAATATTCCCAACCTTCCTTTCTCATAGCCAATTATTATTTGTCATATCAACTCCACATTATATACATTACTATCAATATCAAATTATTATTCAGCTATATCTATTACAAATAAGAGTAATTAGATTTAGCTAATTTTCAATTGTATTCTTCAATCTATCAGCCTATGTCTCTCCAATAGCAAAGTCCTCTTACCATTCTTAAAACAAGTTCCCCAAACGTTTTTATAGGCAAGTCCAAACAGAAATATCTTCGCACCTTTTTGCTTAGGATGCCTCTGAAGTAATAATGTTGTCCTTGGTTTGTTCCACTCAATTTGTCCTGAATTTTCAAGGGTGGTGTCGAGAATTCTGCAGATAATGTTTCATAAAGTATAGATTCTTTAATGTTTCTCATTCCTTCTACGCTCTGTCTTTTGAAATAAATTTTCTGTATGGCTCCCCCTCTTGCATCTCTTTCTATTTCTGCCTCCGAAGTGAACCAGACGCCCGACTTGTCAGCAAGTTGAAAGACTTCCTTTCTGACATTCTTCATTTAAATTTCAGGAGCACTCAAACATTCAACGTTCTGACTCTTTCCTTCATATTTTAATGTTAAAAACAACAAATAGTCCAGTTTTTTTTCAGAATCTTTTTCAGATTTTTCATACGTATCAAACAATCTTTGAAAAGCGGAAAAAATCTTTTGAAATGAATCACTTGAAGCAAGTATAGACGCCATGATGTGACGCAGATGAAATTTGCAAGTAAGGACACGCTGGGAGCTATGCAGTCTTATCTGATCTTAGACCAACACAGCCAAGCAATAAAAGTGTCAAGTTATAGGAAGCCAAATTATAGTAAATTGGTTTACAGCCCACTTAAGGGAAGCCCGAGGGGGTGTTGAAATAAAGTAAACTTTTCTTTATCCACGTAAACAGCATTCAAAACATTTAAGAAATAGGGTAACCACCAGCCATAAATCTGTTGTAGGGTAATAGGGTAACCACCAGCCATAAATCCTGCAGCTCTATGGTAGTGGGTCATCTTTTCTTATAAAATGAGGTAAAAGGGGCGCGTGGGGGGTCCATTTTCTTGCTTTAATGTTTTAATATCTTCAATGAAAGTACTGAGGCAGAGAGAGGGTTTAGACAGAGTGTCTTTTGTCTTGCCCCGGTTAGGATGTCTTAAGCAAATCCACTGGGCTTTCAACATGAAGCCAGAAAATCGGAACTTTTTTAAAATGCCCCAGGACACGGGACAAATTGTTATAAATCGTGACTGTCCCGCCGAAATTGGGACGTCTGGTCACCTTACTTAATAGCCCAACTCTATCAATGAGGAAATAAAAACATTTTTATAAAGTGTAAGAAAACTTTCTGTGAGGTACAAATGTAATATCTGTGCTCTTCCAATATTCATGGTCCAGAAGCATGAAACCCTTCCAGCTAGCTGGCATCAAGTTTATTATTAAACCTCTTTTCCATTTTTATGTAAGTGCTGGTTGGTGTCACATGCTGTTTGCTGGAGAACATTATGCACACTAACAGTGCAAAAAGTTGTTCATCCTTAAAATAATTCTTGGGAATTCAAATGTCTCTGAGCTTCACAGACTTAAAATGGCTGGCCATTTATTATTTAAACAAAATCTTTGCTTTCCTTCGGATTAACTTCTTTCTCTCACACATGTTTTCTTAGAAAGCTTACTACTATAAGATGCTGGTAATGTATACTCATTGGAATTTGATATCCTGCCAAGTTGTCGCTTAAAAGGCTTCCAGTTCACTTAGTAAGAAGTCTGAAATAATGTTTCTAACCACAACAGACAAAATGGCTCCCCAGCAAGTAATAATAATGAGTAATAATAAAAGAGAGTGCCAATTGGAATCTTGAAGCACCTTCATTCTCAGTAATAAACAAAACTAAGAAGAGATCAGCAAGTACTCTATTCGGAAGGCTGATATTTCGTTAACTCAAAGTGTGTTTAAAAATTAATCAATCTCACTACAAGCATTCTTGTGGGGTGACTAAGGGATGAAAAGCAGGAGACCATTACTAAGAACTTGACAAAATGAAACTCTGGGGTTTTTCTAAGTGATCAGAACATCAACTGTTATCCCCCACATCACCGCTCTAGTATTTAGATGCATGAGCACATAATCCAATTTATTGAGGAAGCTATCCTAAGAATTCTTACCCAGTAGAACATTCTTCACAGTAAATAGGTCTAGGGCTACATTGTTGGATGCAAAGTATCTTTTCCAGTCCTATCTCCTGCTTTCTAACTGCTGAATGACCCCCAAGGAAGCCCTTCTCAGCAGGCCCATTTAGGAGAAGAAACTTTATGTCCAATTTATTTAGCACTTTAATGGGTAATATAAGCAGTCAGACAGGGACTCTTTTCAAGGGTAACCTCTTCGCAGGAAAATAAATGAGAGGGCTGGTCTTAGTGTTGGGTGCAACAAGAAGCCCAATCCTGGAGGATTAGGAACATTCTGAATGTTATGCATCATGCACAAATTTGCTTCCCCAAAAAGCTGGCTGTATTGTAAACCAATCCAGCTGGCTTCTGTACTTTGAAGTTACATTGGGCAGCAAAACATTTTGACCTGGGCTGACAATCGAGGCCATCATAAATGCAATAATTTATCATTCATCAGCCCAAAAAAATCCTTTAAAAACATTATCATTAGTAGTTTTTACATAATAAAGTTTAAGATTTCAGAATCTTAATTGGATGATTGTATCAAGAAAACCATGCAGATTAAGTACCAAGGGAACCACCAATGCATTCAACAAGTTTTAAGAAAATAAAGACTTTTTGAAGTGATTTCAAAAGATGAATGACCAGTCACACCTTCTCAGAAAAAGCCTGCTTTGTATCATAAATTAAGAAAGTTAATGGATGTGTTTGAGGACAAGTGGTACTGCAGCCAGATTTTCTATGCTTAAGGGAGTTGGCAGCCTAAAAAGCAACATTTGTTGTATGTGTATATACCACAGGTATATACCACAGGAATGTCATCATAGCATGGATACACTTAAATTGTACAAAACACCTACTTGCCTATAGATTTCTCGGGGGAAGAAATCAGGAGCAATTAGACAAAATTAGGTGAAGGTAGAGGTGCAGAATGGTGCATTATGTTCTTCCATCTGAAGACAAAGCTATCAAAGCAGAGACTCTATGTCTTTCAGACATGTGAATTGAAGATTTTTTTAAAAAAAGGAAAGGCTTCCATCACCCAAGTCTTTTCAGTATATTCTTTCATGGATTTCAGTCTGAAAAATAACTCAGGTAACAAGGTATGCTTTTAAACTGCCATATTGAATGGAGTTTTTTTCTTCTACGAATTTTTGCATCTGGGCGTAAAGCTAATAGGGTGGGGGTGAGGAGTTCTATTGATCATGGTTTCTATGAAGCATGAAATGCAGTGCAAGCCAAAAGCATTGAGACTATTTAAAAGGGAGAAAGAGAGGCAAGTGGAATTGAAGAAGGGCAAGAGGGAGATAGCAAATGGAAAATTCTACCTCAACAAATTAACAGGTGTGTGAATTATACTTTGCAGAATGGAACTGACTATTATGCTTAAAATGACTCACTACATTTTTAATTCTCCCACTTCTTCCTTCCCCATTCTAACTCCCACATAGAACATTAAAAAAGATAATGATGATGACTTTAGTTATAAGAAAAATGTGTCTCAGGAGAGAAAAAATTGTGACACTAGTATTATATTCCTACACATCTGAAAAATATTCCCACAAAATGTCCCATGCAGAGTTGTTAAATCCCACACTTTTAACTAGTTAGCCTTTTTGAACTTGGGAGGTTGAAACTCACAGAAAGCATTGATATATTTTGGACTCATCCATCAGAGTCATCCAATAGCAGGGGACTGTGGCATATTTAAATTATTTTAATGACATAAGGCTTGAGCATTACCTGGTCAAACTCTAAAGCAGTACCCAAGAATGACAGAGACCATAAAAGTCATTTACTGTCAGTGAAATTTGTTCTCCAAATATATCGAAGGAACACATAAAGCTTTCCACCTAAAGCATGTACAGGAAACCAAAAAGCTTTTTCCATCTCAAAACTTCACACTTTGCTGAAATTTTGTTGGTTGTGTTGTGGTTTGCTGGTGGCCTGCAGAGTTGGCAGCAGGGTCGGACAGTGAGGAGGCTGGGGAGGAACATGGGCCAGTCCTGGAGTCTGGGGAAGGCTCTGCATTGGAGGCAGAGAGGTGGCCATCTTGGAGTTATGTGCTGCCTCTGGAGCCTCCAGAATCAGACATTAGTGAGACAGAGGAACAGGCTTCCCCTGTGCCCAGTGCTCACATGTGCAGAGCTGCCAGAAGGCAAGAACAGTTAAGACAGAAGGGACGACTCAGGAGTAAGGCTTGAAGGTCATTGGCCTCTCCCATAGAACATAAAGAAAGAGCAAAGGCATGTGAGCAGGAAGCAACTTGGTTTATGCTGATCAGTTTACCTTCTGAAGCTCTGTTTTGAGTCTTTTCTCCATGTGGCCTTGCCAAGCTAATTGCCAATTAAGTCTTGGGCAGTGTTTCAAGGAAGATAAAGGTGCGTGCTCATCAGCCTTATCCTGAAAGACTTTGGCATCCTACTGTAGGACTCTTTACAAGTATTTGGGACTCATTACAATAAAAAATAAATAAAATAAAAAGAGGGTTTTTGTGACTAAGTGTGTGCTTTTTACTGTATCAGGAAGCCTAGGTCAGAACGGGGTGGATCTTATTGTCCTATTTCATATGGCTATGGTTAGTAAAATAATACTGTGATGAGTTAAAGGTTATTTTTGTGAAGTCATTCTAAAGATATGTGTCCTAATGTGTCTAAGGCCTTAAAAGACTATAATTCCAAATCTCTTTTCAATTTTAGATGCTCTTAGGTTTTTTTTTTTTTTTTTTGCAAAAGAGTCACTCAAGGATGCATTTTAATTACAGATTTATAGCTTAAACTATAAATTGATGGTTTATCAACAAATACAAAGAGAAATCATTAAGAGATTGTATGAACCATTCAGAAGTTGTACTAAAGAGGAAGTGTTACAATATTATTTCAGAATATATGTTTTGCATACTGAAATCCTGAAATTTCCAGAGTTAGAAAATACCTAGAACTCTGAAGACCAGTCACCTATCAGTTAGTTTAGTGAAGATAATTCTGGATTTGGCATTCTGCTGTCTGAATTGGTATAAAAACAGCCTCCGTTAAATAAAAAAGATTCTTATGATGATATTGGTATTGACATAAAATATTCTACTGAATTCAGAGTAAAGAAAATTGTTTTTTTTTAAATAAGCCTTTTTTTAAAAAAACAAATGAACTTTGTATCAATGAATAAATAATCCACACTGCTAATAAAGTCATAAGTACACTTTGCTAGAGCTGACATAGATTAGCCTGTACATCTTAAGAGCTAGACATATGTGTGTGTATGTATGTATGTATGTATGTATGTATATATATATATATATATATATATATATATATATATATATATGTGTGTGTGTGTGTGTGTGTGTGTGTGTGTGTGTGTGTGTGTGTGTGTGTGTGTGTGTCTGTGTGTGTGTGTGTCTGTGTGTGTGTCTGTGTCTGTGTAGATGTAGATGTAGATGTAGATGTAGATGTAGATGTAGATGTAGATGTAGATGTAGATGTAGATGTAGATGTGTTCTGTCCCCCCTTCCTCGCTCGTGAATAGATGACAGGCAGACAAACGTAAAAGGAACTCACTTTATCAGTTCTCGGCTCAGACTGGCTGCGAGCCCAAAAATAAACATTAATAAAGTCTCTAACGAGATAACAGAATACCAAACAAAAACTCTTACAAAGCAATGCACTTCTCCAAGTGTCTCCTTGAATCAGGGTTACAGAAAGCAAATCACTTCTCCAAGTGTATCTCAAATAAACCACGACCGATGATCAATGAATGCATGAATGAACGTTGACTCCTGCAACCAGGGCGTGGCACCATCCATCCTTTTATCCCCCCAAAATGCCCCTAACGAGCCCCAGCTGCATAGTTAATCTTGCATTCCGAAAAGACTCACAGAAGACTGCTGCTGAGTCACAACACTATCCCCCACCGCAGGGCCCTTTCCCCGGGTTCCGATGGTCTGGATGCAGTTGGAATGACTTGTCCACAAGATGGCCCACACCCATTTCCTGTGGTGCCTTTTTCATGAGTCCCAAACCTCTGCAGGAATAGCCCCCTTGAATCGGAACTCCTTAGGTATCCTGTGGCCACCATGTTTCCTGCCGCCATTCACAGTGTCGACAGCTCGTCCAGGGTCCTTCACCCTCTGCAAGTTTGACCCACCAGCCCTTCTACCATCGGAGGTTGATGGCAGCTCTACCAGCTTCGGCTGAGCCTTAACACCCTGTCCAGGGTCCTCCACCCTCTGCAAGGCTGACCTACCAGCCCCCGTACTGTCGGATGTTGACGGCAGCTCTACCAGCTTCGGCCGAGCCTTAACACCCTGTCCAGGGTCCTCCACCTCCTCCAAGGCCAACCCACATGACCCCTCGCCGTCGGAGTCCGACTCCTGCTGAGCCACCACGCAATCCCCTCCCGCAGAGCCCTTCCCCTGGTTTCGACGATCGGGGTGCGGCCCAGAAGGGTTGGTGACGGCCTCCACGGAACGCGGTCCAAGACACTGGTACCCCGCCAGGACCCTAGAAACAAAGTCCAGTGCTACGGGGACCGGAGTCGACAAAGGCTGGAATCTTGGCAGAGTTCTCTTTGCAGACCTGGTCCATTGGCACTGGGCACATGACTCCATGCACCTCCGCACATCATTTTTCAGATGGGGCCACCAAAATTGACAGGAGGCCAGGCGCAATGTCCGAAAATCTCCCAATGTCTTGATGCAGACGCACAATGAACCTGTAAGAGCATCTGTCGATGGATGTGCCCTGCGGGAACATAGAGCCGGCCCCGACACTTCAAACGATCCCCTTCCAAAGTTCATGGGGATGCTGGCCCCACTTCCGCCTTTCGTCGCTCTACCCAGTCGTCACCCCACTGTGCATCCCGCATCAGAGACTGCTTGCTCACGGGATGAAAAACAGCAGCGCAGGATGCAATGGGTAGAACAGTCCGAGGTGGAAGTGAGTTCGCAGGGTCAGAGTTCTCTACTTTACTTGGCAGGGCATCCGCCCTGGGACTCCACCCCCCCTGAACGCACACTACTTTGTGCGAATGGGGTGTCACGGCCGCAGAAATGTGCTGGTTGTCCAACATAATAGTGCATTGCTGAGGGACGGCTGCAGTCCGCGCAACCCTTCTGTTCTTCTTGGGGCAACTCCCAGTCAGGTGTCCAAGATCCCCACAGTAGAAGCACAATCCCTCAGCACATCGTCTGTCCATCTCTGTCCGTGACACTCGAGGTCTGACAGCACCCAACTCCATGGGCTCCTCCCAGTCCACTGCAGTCCCTTGCTGAACCGGCATGCTGGTGGTCTCCTTCGCCTCTGCAGCCGGGCGTCTATCCGGAGGCACAGGTGGACCAACGCGTCGAACGTCGGTGGCCTGTCCACCCTCGCCAGTTCATCCTGCAAGACCTCAGACAATCCATCCTGGAACGTGTCCATTAGAGCTGGTTCATTCCACATGGAATCCTGGCTACGCAGCCTGAATTCCGTCACATAGTCCTGCAATGAACCACTCCCCTGCTGCAGTGACTTCAGACTTCTAGCTGATGTTTCCCCCTTGATAAGATCTTCAAACATTCATTTGACAAAAGCCCTGGAAGTCATCCAACAAAGAGCTATGCTGAATTAACAAGGGGGTAGCCCAACGGGCAGCTGTGCCTGAGAGCAAACTGATAATGAATCCCACCTTCGTCCGGGCAGTGGGAAAGTCCTCCGCTCTCAAACTCAGAAACAGCTGGCATTGTCCCAAAAACACGGTAAACATGGCCAGACTCCCATCATATTTATCTGGCATGGCTACTGGGCACTTCCTCCTTGGCTGTGGGTGGGGGGTTGCAGCTCTCTGCAACTGCATAATTTGGTCCAACAACATTGCGATTTGTTGTGCCATTTGCCTATTTTTAGCCATTAATTGTTCCATAATTAATGAAATGGAGGCTTGTCAGGCAGGAGTCAAACTGTTCTGTCCCCCCTTCCTCGCTCGTGAACAGACGACAGGCAGACAAACGTAAAAGGAACTCACTTTATCCGTTCTCGGCTCAGACTGGCTGCGAGCCCAAAAATAAACATAAATAAAGTCTCTAATGAGATAACAGAATACCAAACAAAAACTCTTACAAAGCAATGCACTTCTCCAAGTGTCTCCTTGAATCAGGGTTACAGAAAGCAAATCACTTCTCCAAGTGTATCTCAATTAAACCACGACCGATGATCAATGAATGCATGAATGAACGTTGACTCCTGCAACCAGGGCATGGCACCATCCGTCCTTTTATCCCAAAAAGATGCCCCTAACAAGCCCCAGCTGCATAGTTAATCTTGCATCCCGAAAAGACTCACAGAAGACTGCTGCTGAGTCAACATATATGTATGTATGTATGTATGTATGTATGTATGTATGTGTGTATGTGTGTGTGTGTGTCTATGTATGTATGTATGTATGTATGTATGTATGTATGTATGTATGTATGTATGTATGTATTTAGAGTCACAACCCCTGGTATGCCCAAATATGGGAGGAAGTTTACTGCTTCCATTCTCTGTCTATCGGCTCGTCACAAGAGACCATCCAGACAGAAACCTGAAATATATATACACATACACACATGAATGAAAACTATAGATGCAAAAAACAACAGGATTTTTTTTTCTTTGAAAAGTTTGGGCAAAAAATACGCATGAAGAATTCAAGAGAAAGTGCATGTTGTTTTTCAAAGTAGAGTTTTGAATATCTTCCATTCTGTTTTTATTTTCAGCTTTGCTGAATATCCCCATCTTTATTCAGTGAAGATGTTTCCAAAGCATGCGCTCATTTACTTTGTCATGAAAAAAAAAACATGAGTCTGTTGAAATGAAAATAACAGCAACCACTGCAGAAAATAAAGCTGTTAAGAACATATCTAGGTTGTTGTTAGCAAATGCTTCTCAAATTCTCTTCAAAACATCAGCTTCTCACCATATATCATAAATAAAATAAGTACTCAAACAGCGGGAAAATAAGGTTTTGATGCTGCAGCCTGGAGAGGCTCATAGTAAAATGATTGCTCAGTGATAGTCATTGAATCCATTCAGCTGTGACAGTTGGAATGAAAGTGCCAAGGAGGGCTGTTCGGTGCTTTCAATTTGCTTCTCGATTGATTAATTCTAGACTCAGAGCCTGTGGAGGCATAAATGTAGCAACAGTTGGCAATGATTTAAAGCAACTGCATCTTTTCCTGGAGTATATAGCAGCCAGAAGGTAGCCATGTGATCCCAAGGAAAGATGAAGCTGCTTTAAAGTGGTATATAATACAAAAGATGCTACCTTTGTAACCTTGAGTATACCCTGAATTGTTGCATGGACTTGTGACAGTCACAACAAGCTGTGGCTTTTAGTCTAGGTCATCCACAATTCTTGAACACTTTTGTTTCCCAAGCAAGATTTTATTTCTTCCTTTCAAAACATCTGCTTTAATAGGTGTCTATGTCAATAAATAGAAAAGAACTTTATTGTGGTCATTAACCAGCACAAGGGAAGTAGTACTCAAATATACAATATATTGAAAACTAAATTATATACAGTATACAGATAATTAGGAAAAGTACCCAGGTTCATTTATTTGAATTTTCATCCCATTTAATGTCCTGTTATGTGCACTTGGTTAGGAAGTATCTGATATTTGGAAATCTGACAATTTCCATATTTTATTGTACAATAAATGAGCAATATTGTGCTTCCTTTATTTTCACAAGCCCCTCCCCCAATATGTTTATATATTTACCGAATTAAAGGTAGGGGGCACAAGTTGGAATCTAGGTATAAAAAAAATAAAGATTAGCATCCATCTAATCAAACAATCAAGCTTTTTACAAGCTCAAAATTTATACAAAAGGTTTCTGAACATTCATGAATCCTAGAATCACAGAGTTCTGAAAGGATTCAAGGTAAGCAGAAAACCAGCTGGATAACTTTGGACCAATCACACAGACACACTCTCTCAGTCCAATATACATCACAGGCTTGTTGTGGGGAAAATAGGAGGAGGAAAAGTGTGTTGGATATGTTTGTTGCTTTGAGTTATTTGTAAAAATAATAAAGGAGGGAAATAAATAAATAAATAAATAAATAAATGGATGTTAGTTGCAAAGTCGTGTCTGACCCATTGCAACCCCAATTTCAATCTCTTTGTCAAATTTGTCACCTTTTGTTTTAGTGGCCATTTAGAGTCAATAAATTTGATAAATAAATGATGTACCTGATCACTTTTTGCCTTGGAAATGGCTGTGAGGATGGGGATGTGAAGAACAAGGGAAGACTGAATGTCAGAGAAGATTTATTTCCCACTAGCTGTACCCGGCCATGCATTGCTCTGGCTCAGTCTGTTTAAATGGAAAAGAAAGGAAAGAGAAAGCGCAAGTTTCTAATATGGTTTAGGTTTAGGTTTATTTGATTTATATGCCGCCCTTCTCCCAAGGACTCAGGGCAGCATACAACGTTAAAAGAAACATATAATACAAAAGTTAAGAAGAAATCAAACAGGATATCCCAAACCCAATGAAAATTGACAATAACACATTTTTTTAAAAGAATTAAAATTAAAATTAACAGTAATCAATAATTTGTTCAATTTCACAGTGCTTGTGGGTATACAATATTTTTGTTGTTCCATTGTCTGTGCAGATATAGAGATTGTCTGGTTTGCCAACTCTAGAACACACAACATATAATTGTCCATGTGAGAAACAATTTTCAATTGCTGGAAAGACGTTGGACTGGGCACATTTACCAACAGCATGTGAAGAAAGAAACATTCCCAGGGTGGTTACCTCTGGGCAGGGTCATGCCATTGCCAGCAGCAGCAAGGTTCATGAGGGTCTTGCCCACCTGGCGGCCCTGCCACTCTCTGCACCGGCCACAGCTCCCCCAGCAGAGGCGGCCCCCGCATGGAAGTGAGCCACAGTGGTCCATGCAAGAACTGCCATGGAGGATGCTCCCAAAGGCCCCGGCCTGGCACCCTCCAAGCTCCCTGTGACAGGCAGCCTCCGGAACTGGATAGGGCCCCTCTGGACATGGGCAGGGGGTACCCCAGTGTAGGATGGAGGCTGGGGTGTCCCCCATGGATGTAGTGGGGCAGCAGGTGGGCGCTGATGTTGGTCAGGCCTCGGGCCTGCTGGGCCGGGCGAGGCTGGTTGGGGTAGATGGCGCCATGGCTGTTGGCCTCATGGAAGTTGTTGAGCGTCTCCTTGGAGGAGCTGTGCTCGGGGTCCCCCAAATCAGTGGCCCGGAAGAGCAAGATGTCCAGGATCTCTGAGGAGAAGTCCTCAGTGTGCAGCTCATCCAGGTCATCATAGCTCTCTGTGTCTTTGGCGATGCTGTTGTTGGAGCTGAGGCTGGCCAAGATCTGTGCCAGGGTCACGCTGGTGATCTGGAAGCTGCTCTTCTTCTTCAACTGGGTGCAGGACCCCCGATGCCTCCTCCTCCCTGCAAGAGCAGCATCAGGCTCTGCAGCAGAGGCACACCGGAAGGGCATGAGGAGACTGAGATGGAAGCAGTGGCGGAGGCCAGGGAGGCAGCGTTGGCTGGGCCAGCAGGCTGGGTGGGAAGTCCTCCAAGCTGTTGTTGCTGCTGCTGCTGCCAGTCCACTGAGGGAGCATTGTGGGCTGCGCCATCTCTCCTGTGTCTCTGCTGAGTCAGGCTGCTACTGCTACAGCTGCTGCATTGGGGCAGGAGGAAGGCCTGCCACTGCCACCGATGACGACGATGCTCCCTCAGGTGCTGGCCTGGCCGGGCTGATGAGGAGAGGAGGTGGTGGAGGCCGCCACCCCCGACCTGGCTTCCCTCAGTGGCGGCGGCAAGAGGAGGTGGCCGGTATCCCCTAAGGAGCAGGAAGGGGAGTAGCAGGAAGGGACCACCCCTGGCAATGCCGACGTGAGGCAGCCCCCGCCAGTCGTGGCCCGATCCAGAGACACCACCACCACTGCAGCCACCACCTCATGGGGCACCCAGTAGCCACCCCAGTCCCACTGCATCTCAGGCTGACACCACCACCACCGCCCCGTTGGAGCCGCCTTGACGACACCATAGCTGGCTCGCTGTGAGAGGGGTGGAGAGCGCACGCAGCTGGCTGGGCTGAGGAGACACTCCGCCTCTACCTCCTCTGGAGCTCCACTGGGGTGGGGGGAGGCCGGCTTAAGGACAGGGGAGGCGGCTGAGGGATGGTGCAGGCACCACCCCACCACAGACAGCAAAGGCCCGGCAGGAGGGGAGGGGAAAAAGGGGAGGAGGAGGTCTTCGGCTCCCTTCTACCAAGGGCTTCGGCTCCCCTTGGCAGAAATGGCCAAAGCTCGTCGGAGGAGGGGTGGAAAGGGGAAAAGGTGTGGCCGCAGCCCAGCCACACATATAAAGGGACTGTTGGGATGAAGCTGGAGAGAGGCCGAAATGTTCCAAATATACTATACTCATGAAATGAACGCTATGGTAAAGGACACAGCTCAATTCCAACGCAATGGACCATTAAATAATTAAATCAAAATGAAAATAAATCAAAATCTATGAAAATTCAATATAACAATGCAATTGGAAATATTGAAATGGAATCGTGAAATATTTAGTACAGCGTGTGTTGCTTTTACGTCCAACAGATGGCACTGGTTTTCAAAAAAGCATGTTTTGTTTTCAAAAAAGCATGTTTTCACCTGTCATAGATGTAACATCTATATAATATAGGTATATAAAAACACGTGCATATTCAAATGTAATGTTGAGTCAAAATTTCAAAGCAATCAGTGAAGAACTTTCAGAGATTTAAGATTTTGAACAAACGAACATTTACATTTTTATTTATATAGATAACATTCAACCTCCTTCTTTTTGATGTAACTGACTCTAGTGTCAAATTGTCCTTAGAATTGGGATTTTTCTAACATTTAATTTTCCTTCATGTAACCCATGATCATGACCATATGCCCTTGATGCCCTTCATCAAGGCAACCCTCTCTTGGATATGGAAAAATATCTCATACATCTCCTCTCCCCCAATTAAATATATCAATGTATCTTTGTTTCTCATCTCTAGACCCATTGTGCCTGAAACTTCCTCAAAATGTGGTGTCCCGAAGTGAACACAATCTGTAGGTAGGAGCCAAAAGTATATCCTGACTCACTGATGAATAAAAATTTCTGTTACCAACATGAATTTTCCTTCCAAGAGTGTTTTTAGGATATGGTCAAAAACCCATCTTAATCCATCCTAAATGAAGTTGGAAGAAGGAGAAGATTCTTGTAGCAAAGTGTTTAAAAGCTGCGTAGCTTCTGCAAGGTCTGTTGCCTTGCAGGCTGCCTCTAGGAGCTTTAAGCCAAGGTGGCACTTTGCTTTAAAAAAATCACCAGAATCAGAATCAGACCTGTCAGTCTTTATTATGAAGGTTGAAACATCCAAATGACTATAAGTGCTAAACAGGTAAAAGGGGAGAAAGAAAAAAAAGCTCAGCTTTCCAGATGTTTGTTCTTTCTTTGCATACTAGTGAATTTGCTGTACCAATTGTGAGCATATGCTTCATCATAACCCTTCAGTAAGAGTGAATTATTTGCTTTCCATCCTCTTTCAATTAAAACCCCGCTGAAAGCCTTCAAATTGTGGCAATTCCAAATCTTTAGTCACACAATATGCAGTAATTCCTTTTACTCTGTGTGCTTTTCTCCTCAGCAGGCATAAACGACAGCAAGAATGATGTCTCAAGGAAGCTAATGTAACGCACACCTAGCCGTATAAGAAATTAAAGGATTAGGCTGCAAACTAGGTGCTATAAATCTCTATGCGCTCCTCTGCTTTATATATATACAATGTGTGTGTGTGTGTGTGTGTATGTATGTGTATATATATATATATATATATATATATATATATATATATATATATATATATATATATATATATATATATATATATATATACACACACACATATATATACATACATACATACATACATACATACATACACACACACACACACACACACACACACACACACACACACACATACACATTGTATTTGTAACCTGCCAACTGGTAATTCTCTGCAAGATGAATTTTTGCTGTCATTTGATAATGGGCAAGACTGTGCTCTTCTTTGGGGGCAAAGCTTGAACACAGAGAAGTTTGTGAAATAATTTTTATTTAGTTGAAACATCTTGCTGTTTCAAAATATCTGCACAGGTCTGGTGATATGTCTCTTTACTCTAGGTAAATGGGGCTGTTGTAGTGTAGTCAAAGGGGAGGAAATTAATCTCCCCCCCCCAATTTTATACCTTCTTTGCCAAAATGGTTAAGAGATTCACTGCAGTTTTTAAGTTAGTAACATGGTTGTTAGATAAATCTGGCTTTCCCATTGACTTCGCTTGTCAGAAAGTCACAAAAAGTGATCACATGACCCAAGGACAATACAACAGTCATAAATACATGCCAGTTATCAAGCATATAAATTTTTGGTCATGTAACCATGGGGATGTTGCAATAGTCATACGTGTTAAAAATAGTAATATCAGTTTGTTAAAATATCAGTGACTAGGAGAGACATAGGAACAAGGTCAGCCAATGAATATGCATAGCAACTAAGTCAGCCAATGGGAGCTTAAACAGAGTCTGTGCAAAGAGTTTGTCTGCTAAAATGAAGCTAACTGCTTGTGTTTGCCGGTAACTCTCCTGCTTTGTGTTTACTTGGAAGACCCACCTGTTGGTATTGCACATTTATTCATCTATTCTTATGTATATAAAGAAATTAATGAATCCTGCTGCATCAGTTATCTGTGAGTGCTTCTGGATTTGAATTTATGCAACAAACTCTGACACACTTAGACTTATATACCACTTTACAGTGCTTTTACAGCCATCTCTACACGGTTTACAGAGTCAGCCTACTGCCCCCAACAATATGGATCCACATTTTACCAACCTCAGAGGGATGGAAGGCTGAGTCAACCCAGAGCCTGGTAAGATTAGAATGGCCAAATTGCAGGCAGATGGCAGTCAGCAGAACTAGCCTGCAGTTCTGAAAAATGTCGAGAAGTCATTTTCTTCAGTGCCACTGTAACTTTGAATGATCACTAAACAAATGGTTGCATGTCAAGGGCTACCTGTAATGCCTTGGAAGAGATGAGTGGGAGATGTTAGGAGAAAAAAAAGAGTCTGGGATTCAATAATCAATAAGTCTTTCCGTAAATAAGAACAACCCTTGAGAAACAGAAAAGTTTCTGTCAGTTTAGACAGATGGAAAGATCTCCAAGATAAGGCCTCTGCAGGCAGTAGATAAAGTAGGGTAGAATAAAATTGTGAGCCCAAAGAGATATTTTAGATTTCAGTGGAACGAGTCTATGCAAGTGTTTGCTATAATCAAAAGATGAAAAAGTCCAACAGCAGGACTAATACAATGGAATACAATGGAATTTATCTTTCTGCCACATAGATCCAGGTTCCCAGAATCTCCAAGCAAAAAAAAATACTGATTGCTTTCTTTCAGACTAGAAACATAAAACCCATAGTCTGCAAGATTCCTTCATCCTTGCCTTTAACAGTGGTTGGTTTAATTAAAATGTATATCCTGTATGGGGAAATACAATCCCCTGTCAAAAATTTTCCTTGATGAAGCACAAATGAGCTCTTGAGTCCTCATCTTCACTTTCTCTGCCAGGCTCATGATTTGCCCGCTTCCTATAAACTTCTCATCACCATAAATTTATTTTCAGTTATTCTAGTAAACATATCACTGCCATCTTACTGGGGCAAAAATCATTCCCATGGGGGATGGGAAACATTTTCACAATTCTTTAACTCTTGCAAATTACTATCATTCTGGGAATCAAAGAGTTGGATCAATGTTCTCTTGTCTCTGTCTCTCTTTCTCTTTTAATTCTTATCATTCCATATTCCTAATGAGAATGCTGGAATGGCCCAAATAACAAGCTCTGTTCTTCCACCTGGAAGTAGAAAATCCTACTGGAATCAAGAGTATGAGGTGCAACTGTTTTCTGAGATGCAGAAGGAGGGACCAGGAGAAAGTCAAGATGGAGCTTTAGGAAACAAAATGAAAGTCAACAATCTCCCTGTCTTATGCAAGTAGCCAGCCCATTCTCACTACAGGCTTGGAATAGTTCCTAGATCGCAGTGCAGTGAAAGAGGTGTATGCAATTTTAGGCTGAGCCAATTAGCACATATTTCTTTGGAGAAATAAGGAGTGGTTGGATGACTGAGAAGGAGGAGGAGAAGGATCTGACTGCATTGCAGTTACAGTTTCTTGACATTCACTTGATGAGGGACTATAGTAAAGAAAAAGACATGATTGGGAAGGAAAATTCATTGTAAGGAGACTATATTACAATAATCTTGGTTATTGCTGAGCCAAGCTCCAGAAAAACCAACTTGATTCATCCTGGAAAAACCTAGGACATATTCTGCTAATTTTCATAGGATTGAATCCAGTTCTTGAAATAGACTGGGTGGTTTCTGCATAATCCTAGTAATAAGAAGTTAAGTGGCCTGTGAAAGAATAGTTTAGTCTATGACCTGTAGCCAAAGGAATGTAAGTGGGAGGAGACTTCTCTATTTCCTCTTGATTCATTATTTCTTCCCAAGCAACCTGGGTATATCAGAATACAGGCAACACTTTTAAGAAATATACAACACAGATAAGTAACAAAAATATAAACAGCACCAGACAATTGTTCAGCAGTCAGTGCAGACAAAATTCACTTGAAATGTATTGATTCAAAGGTCTTCTCCTAGACCTAGAATTATATTGAAGGAAACATTAAACACGTTTTCAAAGGGAAATTTTCCATGCTGATGAAATGTTTCATCACACTAAGCCATTGGCCTCTGATAACTGGGTAGAAGTCATCCTTTCATTTGGAGGATGAACTAACTTTTTCTCTCCTATTTAACAGCTGCTTGTCCTTCTGGAGTTACCTGGAGAGTCTGCGTGATAGGGTTGAAGCAAGCAAATTAAGTGAACTGCAAGAGACTTTGATTGCCCTTCCTTTTTCCCCTTTCTTTCCAACCCACATTTCTATCTCCTCTACTGTAAGTAGCAGCTGCCAGAGAAAGGAGAGTGTATACCAGAGGCCTCAACACATTTCTTGCATATGGCTTGGAAAGGAGACCAAACAACTCCATGAGATTTGTCTGAGAACCAAATGAGACCACAAGAGAGGAGGAAAGATGACCTTGTTGTCAATTTTCAAAAGCTCTAAGATAAAGGAGTCCCTGTGGATTTTACTCCGCTAGTTATTGCTGACTATAGTGGATGGTGCTCATCTCTATTTCAAGGTCATTGAGCCAGCGCTGTCTGAAGACATTTCCACAGTCATATGGCTAGCATGTCACAAAGTGCTAGTACCTTCCAACCAAAGTGGTAGCTGTTTATCTACTCGCTTTTCCATGTTTTTGAGCTGCTAGGTTGGCAGGAGCTGGGGCAAGGACATGAGTTCACCCCATTGTGTGGCACTCAGGTCTCAAACCTGGGCTGCCAGCTTCCCAGCTGACAAGTCCAACATCTTAACCACTGATCCGCCATGCCACCCTATAAGATATAGCCTGGCAAAAAGAATTAAAGCATTTTCTAAAACAAGATGACAATTTAAAGTGGCTAAGAGATATACCTTCCTGAACTCTAAGAAGAGCACAATCAGATTGCAATATTTTGTTATTACAGTCACTCTCAATAAAAGTAGCTTTAGCTTTCCTAGGAAATTTGATTCATAGTCTGAGCTACCTAGTTCAGCTGATAGCAAACTACTGACATTCTTTTCAGGTAGTTCCAAACTATAATGAGCTTTAAAAATAAATTGATCAACTCTCCCCTTAGTGTCTTCCAGTTACAATTATTATTTATAATATTTGGAGCAACTGGTTTTCAATCTACCTCTGTTCTGATTGTTAAGTCTGAGCTAACATTTGGCTTCCTTTATATTTATTGTATACATATGTGAGGAAGGCAACTAATGGGAAGCTATGCCTGATCAATGACAAGAGAAAAATCTTCACTGTACACTTCTATCCAAAATCCTCTGAGTCCGTACTGAGTCATACTCTGTGTAAGAAAGAGATAAGCAGGTGCATTAGATTTTGGCATTACTCTCATTCTTACTTTCATATTTTCTGTGAATTATTTTTCTTTAAAAACTTATTGAAAAACAGTCAACAATTGGTCAATTGGAATCATATGTAGCTTGCTCTAAGGTTATTCAAAATGTTATTCATAAGTACTCCACAGTTTCCCTAATTACCATATTATGCATTTATTGTCACAATATATTTTCACATCACTCCCTCTTTGGTTAAGGTACATGTGGTTCCAAGGCTGGAGGTACAATGATTGTAGATTGTAGAATTGGTACAATGATAAACAACAACAACGGGTATCACAATTGCTATGAGGTGGACAGCTGCCCTCCTTGAGAGACTGACCATCAGTAGAGAACATGGGGTGAAGATGAAGAGCGTATTGTCTTGAGAGAATTGGTAGGGAAGAACACTGGCTTTGAGCATAGTGGACACAGAGCTCACATTTCCTTCCTACTGTGCTCATCTTCGCCACTTTTTCCTTGTGCTGCTGACAAGACATAATAATGGTACATAGACTTATATACCACTTCATAGTGCTTTACAGCACTCTCCAAGCCAGGGGTGTCAAACTCGTGGTCATCATGTGATGTATTGCAACTTTTTCTCCTTTGCTAGACCGGGGATGGGTGTGGCCAACGCATGATGCATCCCGTCTGTGGGACCTGGAGTTTGACACCCCTGCTCGAAGCAGTTTACAGGTCAGCATATTGTCCCCAATAATCTGGGTCCTCATTTTACTGACCTCAGAAGCGTGGAATGCTACATCGATCTTGAGCCGGTGAGGATTGAACTCCTGGAAGTGAGTGTAATTAGCTTGCAATACTGCATTCTAACCACTGTGCCACCATGGCTCCCACATAACTTGCTTAGCCCTTTGTGAGGCAGCTGCTGGCCACATGAGGCCTCAGCAAGACTGGCAAGGTTTCAGGAAGGACTTGAATGGCCAGCAGTTGTCTTTCAAAGGCCCAGGATGGACGTACCTCATCATCAGTGGCAAGGAGATGACGAAGATCAAGTGGGGGGTAGCAGGGGACAGCAGGGGCAGTGGAGGGCAGGGTGGCCAAAAGGGCAAAGATAGAGGTAGGTGAATGAGGGGAGTTAAATGCATCTTGTAAATGTGGGCAGGTTGCCAAGCAATCCAATTTTTATCATGTGACCATAGGAAAGTTGCAATGACTATAATTTCTTGACATGGAGCACCATTGTAATTTTGAACAATTACTATGGGATGTTTATTAATTAAGGACTCTGCATAGGAGTAAGACAAAGATGTGTGATGTCCCTCAGTTATTTAATGTATTTAGGAATAAATGTTTAAGGAATGCTTGTGGTGATGTTATAGGTGTATTGCTTTGAAATATAAATGCATGTGTACTTATGAATGTGATTGATACTGTGTTGTTGGCTGAGAACTGAGTGATTTGCAGCAAATGTTAGACTGTGTAATGCATTTGGGAATAGGGATCTGAAAATTAATGTAGTAAACACCAAGGTAGTTGTATTTGACAGGAAAAATTGAGTGAACTATTGCAAGTTATGCATAAATGTAGAAAAAACTGGAGCAAGTAGATGACTTTGGGTACTTTGACCGAATGCTAACTAAAGATGGAGAAATGGATGGGAATTCTAAAGGTGTGCAGATGCTGGTAAGAAAAGATAATATGTGAGTACATAGTTTGTTCTAAGGAATGAATATTTGAGATATTAAAATGATTTAGAGTAAGAGAGGGCTTCCACACAATTTGTTATTTATAAGTAATAGGTAAATGAGAAGAAATGTAGAAGTAAGTTAAATGCTGTGGAAATGAGTTATTTAAGAAGTGTTGGTGCTAAAACAAGAAGAGAGAATATCAAGAATGAATGCATTATAAATGAATGTGGGCTGAATGCAAAGTATAGTAGACAGTTTGGGGGGGAAAGCGCACAAGAAGAAAGAATATTAAGAATGAATGTGTTATAAATGAATGTGAACTGAATGCAAAATTGAGTCAACAGTTTGGAAAAAAGTATACCAAGGTGATTTGGTCCTATAGAAAAAATAAATGGAAAATTTAATTGCAAGGAAAAATGAATAGATCAAGAGGAATGAAAAGGTCAATGAGAAAGTTGTGGTTAGATGGTATTGATGAGAATTTCAAGGAGAAATGAGTCTTTTAAAGAAAATGCAGTAGGAAAGCAGTAGAAGTAAAAAAATTTGCAAGGGTAGAAGCACATGGAGAAATGTAATACATATTATTGCTATAAATAAATTTTAGTGTACTATATTTCCTTTTCTTATCTCATGCCTAATTTGTTTAGCTTATTATATCTGTATGGGTTTGATGGTTTGGGGAGGAACCATCTCTCACTTAATCCTATGCCATGAATGAGTGGTTATAAGTGTTTGGATTGTCACATGTGAAGATTGTCCATTTTTGACCTTAGATGGGGATGCATTTCCCATTCAAAGATGGTGCACAATCTGGGGATCTTCCTGGATCCACAGCTTCTGATGAAAAAGCAATTAGCCAGAAAGATCTCAATACAATCAGCTGATATGCCAGTTATTCCCTTTCATAGATCATGGTGGCCCTTGAGACAGTCACTCACATCCTGGTTTCCTTATAGTTCAACTACTGCAATGCATTCTGCACAGGGCTGTTATTAAAGACACTTGGAAGTTCTAAGTGATCCAAAACTAATGGAAAGGGAAGTGATGGACGTGCCTCAACATGTCCATGTAACACCTCCTCTTTGTGAGCCATAATGTTTTCCAATTTGCTTTTGGGTGTGACTCAAGTTGTTAGTCATAGCTTATAAATCCCTAGATGCTCTAAGGCCTGGAAGTATGTCTTTTCTATACCAACACCTGCTGTCTGGAATGAGATTCTCTCCAAGATCCAGAAGGACCCAGGTCTGCCATTATTTAGAAGATACTTGAAGACCTGGCTCTTCACCAGGGGTGAAATGCTACCAGTTCGGGCCAGTTCACCTGAAACCGGTAGTAAAAAAATGCTTAACAAAGTAAAGGGCTGATGATCAGCTGTGATGTCCGATGGTAGGAACTTTTTTTTTTACTTTTTAAAAGCATCTGGGGTCCATTTTTGCTCCCAGGAGACTTCCCTGAGGCCTGCTAGGCCAAAAACAGGGGTGGGGGTGCTGTGAAAGGAAGGAAGGAAGGAAGGAAGGAAGGAAGGAAGGAAGGAAGGAAGGAAGGAAGGAAGGAAGGAAAAAGGAGAGGGAGGGAGGACCACAAACCTAGCACTAGATGCAGCTTCAGAGGATACCTTGAAAGAGCACAGGAAACCAGAGCTGGGAGGGACCTGAAGGTCATATAGTCCAACTCCCTGCTCCAGCAGTACATTGTTAAAGTGAGTTTCTGTCTTTTGACCCCCATCATATGATTACATAGCCACGTCCACTCAGTCACATGACCCCCACCAAGCCATGCCCACAGAATAGGTAGGAAATTTTTTTAGATATTACCACTGCTCTTCACTCAGACCTTTAGCAAGGGAGAATAAGATCCCTTCTTTCATTCCCATCGGATCTGTTGTTCTTGCCATCTTTTATCTTTTCTCCCCCTTTTTTTCAACTGGTTGTATTGAAATTTCCTTGTTTAGGTTGTTGTGAGCCACCCAGACTAGCAGTGAGTTGAGCAGCATACAAGTTAAATAAATAAATAAATATTATTCCTTTTCTGAACTCTGTGTAGTGTGTAGCTTTCCCCCAAAAGACTGTGGTTTGGTAGGAATAAAGATAGGAAGGTATATATCAGGAGATGGCTGCTGCCAGAGTGTCCTTATATAGGTGTTGCAGTGATGCATGCAAGTGATTTTGGATTTGTGGGAGGCTATTGCTAAGTGGAGGAGACTTACCAGAGTGACTTTGACCTTTTTTGCCATCTTCCTTTTGACTTTACATCAGGGAAGGTCTCAAATTGCAATCAAATGACTGTGGGGCATTGCAATTGAGAGCAGGTTGCCAAGCGCCTGGATTAAAGGGGTAGCATGACAGCTGGAACTTTGAGGACTGGTTGTTAGTACCACTGGTTTAATGTCATCACAATTTTCAATGTGGTTGCTAAATGATCACTAAGTAATGATCACTGTACTTGTAAAATGGGCTGATTATTTTTTGTTTCCTCCGTTTTCCTCTTTCCCATATGAAGATGTCCTAGATTCTCAGTTTTACTGAACTCCAAGCCAAGTTTATGATTAACAGTCAATCACAAATTATAAGCCTCAGCTTAAATTTTGTAAGATGTGTGAGCTAATATTAATTGACTTTCATGTAACAGAAATTAACAGCTGAAATTGGGTGGCTTTTTCCCCCTAATACTTACATACCACTATTTAATATTTGCAGTTTTGCCAAATAAAACTGATGAAAGTGTCTACATGGGATAATAATGGAAGAAGTATTTTAAGTTTCATCATTTCTAACCATTTGGAAAATGATATTTAGCTAATCTGTAGGCCTGGAGGAAGGAGCAGTCTTATAAAGCTATTTTTATCTGATTGTAAGTCTTGTTGAGAAGCTACTTTTATTCCAAAAAGGAAATGAGAAAGTGTAAGAAAAATAACTTGATTACAGTAAATAAATTGGTCTGAAGAGAAATAGAATATGATATAAGTCATGTTTATGTAAGCTATGATGGCTGAGGGAATAATATGCACCTTTGTGCCTACTTTGGAATATGAGCCTAACATTTTAAATATAACCACTTATCTCTTCAAATCTTTCAAGACTCTCTTTCTTTTTTTTAAAAAAAATCATTACATTAAAGGTGGGATGGGAGAAAAACAAACCACAAATTTTCCTTTGTGAAACTCCATTTCCCAAAGTAGTAATAAGGAAGTTACAATTTTGATTTGTGAATTGATCTATGTAAATGCTTCTGTTAAATACTCAATAATTTATAAGAACCATGGTGGTATAATGGTTAAGGTATTGGACTAGGACTGAGGAAAAGTCTGCTGTAGAGGTAAAAAGGAAAAAAAACAGTATCAGTGAAGTTTGTTTTGCTATTCACTTGTTGCTCAAATATCATCTGAGATTTCAGCTGTGCTAGATTGATGACAGCCTATTCATATGCAGATGTCAAAATAGCCCTTCTTCCCAGATGGCATGATTTCAGAAACCATTATGCGGCTGTGTACACATTGCGAAACAATTCATTGTTGTTTCAATAATTACCAGGCTAATCCAGATATTATTGTGACTATTACTCAAAATTCACACTTGTGGTGTAATTTTTGGTTTGTGATTGGCTCTCCAAGAGATATCCTTGTCCCTGCAAGTATAATTAGGAATATTTGTTCTGTCCCATGTGCATAATATTGTGCACTTTTGCTAACAATCCCTGCCTTAAACTGACCTTTTATGCTATAGCAAAAATCAATATAAGTGTATTTAAGTAACTTGAAGTCTTGGCTGCATCTGCACAAAATCATGGTAGGAAGAGTCAACAGCACCCAGCATTCTCAGGAGCGGCAAAGATCTCCTTGTTCAGGGATGTCAAACATGCCCCATCACGTTGTCTTCATGTGATGTATTGTGACTTTTTCCCCTTTGCTAAAACAGGGGTGGGTGTGGCCAGTGCATGACACATCCTGCCAGTAGGCTGCGAGTTTGACACCCCTGCTCTTGTTGTTGTTGCCCACATCTCCAGCATTGCTATTGGCTTCCTGAAACTACCAAGGCTTTCTATTATGTTTAGGTTCCTCCCAGAGGTGAGCTGTTGTCAGTTTGGACCAGTTTGGGCAAACTTGTAGTTCCAACCAGCGGCTGGGCTTGTCCACCCACCCCAGTGCTATCCCATCCTATATAATTGCTGTGTGTTTTCTGCTACACACATGCATGGAAGATGCACCTGTGTACTCACATTTTTGCATTCTGGGCAAACCATTTGTTACAGTATGTGACAGCCACCTCTGGTCCCTTCAAGTTCAAGTCCCAAAGACTACAACTGGAAATCCCAGTGATAGTTATGCACCAGATACCAAGTGGTTGATTGGATTCTCTCTCAAAATCCTGCCACTACATAGCCACTCAATCCCTTTTCAAGATAGAAGAGTTTGACTCACAGCTAAAACTGCTGAATGGAAGACAGATGTTGGGGGGGGGGGGAATGGCACCACATAGTGGAAGACAGTTGCATCTGAGAGAGTGAGCATAGTGTAGACTTGTCAAAGCAGAGGCTGTTAAAATCTGGTACAAGGTCCCCTCACCCTGAAATTCTTAGTCATAGGTTTGACACAAGGGATGCGTTCTTCCAGTCAAGCAAACCTTTATTATGATAATAAAATAGCACAGCTTTCTTCCAAAGAATTTCTGCTCAGCTCTACTAGACACCATAACTATGTAATACTGTCGTTATTCAGTCATATAATCATAAAGATGGATGGGAATCTCATAAGAATCTAATCTATCCCCTACTTGGTGCAGGATCTGCTAGAGCATTTTGAACAGAAGGTTATCTTACTTGGAGACCTCTAGTTAAGGGAATCATACTACTCAATCTTACTACTCAGTTTTTCTGTTGGTTGATAGCATTAACCCTCTAGAAATTTCTTCAGATGCTAAACCTGAATCTACTTCACTGAACTGTTTACCTATTGAGTCTGTTCCTGCCTTTGGGGACAGTAGAAAACAAGTGTCCCTATGTGGCTATCCTGTATATATAAAGACTACTCTTATTCTTCCCTTCTGCACACTAAATACACCCAGTTTCTCTAATTGTTATGTATAGAATTTGGTTTCCAGTCTCAAATGTTTTATTGCTCTTCTCAAAACTTGCTTTCCTTTTTAGACTGAGGTACTTAAACTAAACACCTATTCTGAGTAGAAGCTGATCAAAGCAAAATAGGATAGGGCAATTGATTTTTGTGACATTATTCTGTGCTCCCCTTTATACATCTAAAATAGTGTTTGTCTTTTTCAGCAGTTGCATTACATTGTTACTTAATGTTCAACTTATGATTTATTAGGATACTCTTTTCACTTGTACTAGTGCCAAAACTGGTGTCTCCCATCGTATACTTCAGATTTTCATTTCTGTCTCCCCAGATGTAGACTTTACATTTCTTCTTGTTAAATTTCATCCTGTTCATTTTGACGGTTCAAGTCTGTCAAGATCTCGTTGAATTTTTTTTCTTTTTCCTCTAAATCTTTACCCATTTTGTCCTCTTCAGACTTAATAATGATCCTTTAAATTCTTCATCTGTGTAATTAATTAACATATTAAACCGCACAGGGCTCAGGACAAATCTTGTGGCACTCCAATTGATAATACTATCAAACCTTATATAAAGCCATTTATGAATATTCTCTGGGTGCAGTCACTCAGCTAATAAGGAATCTATCTCACAGTTGTATTATCTAGCTTATTCATTTTATTAAAGTGGACATAATTGAAGACATCATGGCATGTTTTGCTGATATCAGGGAGCTCTGCATCCATAGCGTTTCTCCAATTAAGGTGTGACTCCATTGGAAAAAGCATGATAGAGTTAATCAGACATGCCTTATTTGTGAAAAGTCTATGCTGGCTCTTATGAATTGATGCATTCCTTTGCAATTGATCCCAGATATGCAGGTTAATAATCTGCTAAGGGACTTTGCCTAGTATAGATGTCAAACTGATAGCTCTCTAATTTTCCAGGTCCTTCTCTCCTTCCCCATTTTTTGAAACCAGTGACAACATTTGCTGTTTCCAGACTTCTGGGATTTACCAGATTGCCAGAAGTTCTCACATAGTATAGTTAACAGTTGTTAGTTCCTTCAGAAGCCCAGGATATGCCTCTTCTAGTTCCAAACATCTGAATTCATTTCAATTAGTTAAATGTTCTTTTACACGCTATTCATCAATCCTGTATTGTAGCTCTCTCTTTTTACTAGTTTGCTCAGTAATGTTGAGTCAGGGATTTCCCTTATTGTCCCTTTTCAGGGAAGATAAACATTCTGTCTTCTTACTACCATATGTTACCTATTAACCAGAGGTGGGCTGCTGGGGGTTCGCATGGGTTTGGGCGATTCTCCAGCTAGGATTCTGCCCAGTTTGGCAAACCCCCAAATGCCACCTCTGGCTGGCCATGCCCACCCTGCCCTGCCCTCTCACCCCTCCCAAAAATCTCCACACAGCCCATTCATCATGCCAGGTAAGTGCAGGGCCCACATGGAGGCTTGGAGAGGGGGGGAAATGGACCTATTGAAGGTTCCAGAAGTCCAGAAACAGGCCTGGAGCCTCCAGAGCCCAGGGAAAGCAGTTTTTGCCCTCCCAAGGGCTCAAAGGAAGCCTCAGGATCCTGGGGAGGATGAACACCCCCCCCTGGTGCAGGAGACCAACTAGGCCATGCCCACCATGGCCATGCCCACCCAGCAACAGGTCAACAATCCTGTTGCTGCAATTTTTGAAGCCCACCCCTGCTATTAACCCTTATTATAGATGTATGTTTTGCTTTCTTCTAATTTTTGACATACCTGTCAAAGTTTTGACAAGTGAGATGGGGAAGGAAGTTTTAACCTTTTTTTGTTGTTGTGGTTATTTGCAAACCTTAATTTGTTTCCCATTTTAATCTTTACAATATGATATTTATGAAAAGAAATGGCATAAGTACTTCTTCCTATATATGTTTTCTGGCACCCAGTTTTTATTGAAACTTTTTAAAAAGAAGATAAAAATTAATACGCACTAACATAAAGCAAAGAAGAAAAGTGAAAAAGAAAATGAGCAAAGAGAAAGCAAAATGTTCAAAAAAAGTTGAAGAAAAATAGAAAAGAAAAAAGATACAAAGAAGTGGCTTCTGTTATTCTACACAGCAGTTATGAGTATAATTATAATTTAACCTCTTTCTCTAAAGTTACATCATAATGCTCTTCTTTCTATCATCTATTTTGTTAAATCATGAAAGCCATAAATCACAAGTGCATTTTTTCATTTTTACACAAAAAGTCCATAAGAAGTTTTCAATCACCGATAAATCTATGTAGTGTCTTTTCTCTAATCAAAGAAGTCTTCTTCCTATATATATTTTTCTGCACTTTTAGAACACTCTGTGTGGATCCACAATGATGTCTCCAAATTTATCTCATTTTTCCTTGTAGTAGGAATTGTTTACAATTTCACCTTCCCAAGTATTTTTGTCTATAATGAAATGGTGCTAGTAACAATATCTTGAAAGCCTGACAGTGTTTTCACTCCTCTTCCTTTTATACCAAAGAGAGTTAAGTTTCTTTCTAATGCTTTCTTTCTTTCCCAAGCTTAATTCATCTTTTAAAATATATAATCACCCAATTTCTTCTCCAAGGTCATTTCTATGGTTCTCTACACATATCTTTTGCCTGTCCAATCAGTCTGCAGCTCCCAATTCAGACATAATTTCCATTACGATTTTATTTTTGTATCTCTGTTCTCTCCTCTTACCATTATTATATCTTACATTATTCTTACCAAATGACAGACACTGTTAAGAAGTTTTTCATAGTCCAATTAATTAATTTCTATGCAGATGTATGCTTTATGTTCAGTGCATTCCTACCTCCACTTTTTCTGAAGTTTATGTATGTTGTAGCTTTCCAAGATCATGTTCCAATCATATATATCATGCCACCAAGCTTCATTGAAATCTATAGCATTAGATTTCTCCTGTGTTAGGACATCAAATCCTCCTTGTTTGTTTCCCATAGTCTACACCAGGGTTGTCAAACTTGCAGCCCAAGGGGCGGATGCATCACACACTAGCCACGTCCACACCCAGTTTAGCCAAGGGGAAAAAAGTTGTGATATGTAATGTGAGGTCACCATGACCCAGGTTTGACACCCCTGATCCAGGGGTGAAATGTTACCGGTTCGGGCTGGTTCGCTTGAACCAGTAGTAAAAAAATGCTTAACAAAGTAAAAAAAAAGGTCCAACGATCAGCTGTGCTGCGAGATGGCAGGAACTTTTACTTTTCTTAGCACTTGAGATCTGTTTT
Source organism: Thamnophis sirtalis (assembly GCF_051295495.1). Lineage (NCBI taxonomy): Eukaryota > Metazoa > Chordata > Lepidosauria > Squamata > Natricidae > Thamnophis > Thamnophis sirtalis. Next base: position 54,769,537 of record NW_028261381.1, read on the forward strand.
TGTTTCCAGAAGGCTTCCCTGAGGCCTGCTAGGCCAAAAACAGGAGGTGGGGGCCTGTTTTTCCTCCCAGGAGGCTTCCCTGAGGCCATCTACTCCAATCCCTGCTCCAGCAGGACATTGTTAAAGTGAGTTTCTGTCTTTTGACCTCCCCAGTCACATGACTACATAGACACATGAACCCCACCAAGCCACGCCCACAGAACCATTAGGGAAAAAATAAGATTTCACCACTGCCCTGGTCTATACATTAGTGTAGAAACATTTGAGATTTTACTTGGTACCTTCTCTGGTCCTTGCTATTATAGTTTGCTCCTAATGATTAAGTTTCCTTCTTCGTATTGTTTCTTATATTGTTGGCTGCAATCTTGAGCAATATAACTGAATCTGAGCAATCAACTGATTGATTGTTGATGGATGTGCCATCAAATTATTGTCAACTCTTAGCAATCATAGAGATCTGTCTTCAATTTTGTCCTTCATGTCTTCCAATGATGCACCCATCACCACTGTAATTGAGTCCATTGACCTTGTTGCTGGTTGCCTCGACTCTTTCCTTTCCCCTTTCCCAGCATTATAAGCTTCTCTATAGAACATTTGTTATTATGTTACCTTTTCTATGTTTTAATGCCTTTCTGATGAGTTTGGTAAAGTGCTTCCTTCCCAGTCTTCATGAAATGTAGCTCATCTCTTTCCAGGAATCCATGACTGAGAAACTCAAACCTTTCCTGGAGACAACATATATGTAACTGGATGTTCACTTAAAGACTCTTATTCTCTCTTTTATGCCATCTGTGACATCTGGAAGGATTGATAAAAACACAACTCATGTTTTTCCCAACTTGCATTTCATCTTCTCGCTGACAATCTGATAATCTCTTTAAGGCTTTCCAGAATGTGATCAGGGTGAGAACCCTACTGCTCTCAGGAGGGGAGAGCTGAATACAGAGGGCAGGCACCATGAGACAGAAGACAAGGTCTTCCTGGATCACAAAACATGATATATTTTAATCAAGGGAACAGAACTCATGTACTCTGCAAGATTACATAGGATGTCCAGAGGGCTGTTAGCCCTCTGCTTAATCCCAGGACATTTTGAAATCATTGTATGGGTAGGGATGGTTTTGCTGCAAATATTACACAGTTTTTAAGGGGTTCACATATTGTACTAAGCCACTGGTATATTCAATAGTTTAATACAAACCAAGTCAAAACCACCCAGGCCACGGAGTAGTTATGATTTGACTTGATGTATCAAACAATTGAATATAGTTCATAACCCTAATATAGGGCTTAAAAACCATACTGAAAGCTAAATATGTCTTAGCATGGCATTGAAAACCCAATCATAATAAAAGTTAGGGCTGGAGAACTGGTAGATCTCCATGACAGATATCATGTTTATTTCCAGGTAATTTAAAATAAAAAATAAGAAATACATTAAACCACAAATGATAACATGACTGATCTTCAAAATGTTGGACTAAAGACATGGATCTTTAAAGACTTTCTAAAGGTGGAGATAGCAGGGTCTAAACACAATTTCTCTACATTCCATATAGACAAGGATGAAACTGGAATACAGCTCCTACAATTGCTATAACCTTAATGGTAGAGTTCCTGGAGTTTGAGTTCAGCAATATTTGGAAAACAAATATAGTAGTTGCTTCTTCCTCCAATAAAGTTTGATTTTGACTACAGATAGTTCCCTTTAAAAATGTTCTTTGTTTGTTCCAAGTATGTATAAAGCCTAAACCTAGCTCAGAATAGGGGCAAATGGGAGCAACTCTAACTCACAATAAGGCAGATACAGTCAATTTGCTAAGTCTCTATTTCAAATCTTCCACTGTCCTCTGCCATATGCTTTTCAGGAGTCATCATATTGGAAGGATAGTGCCACATACTGGAAACAGTGAATAACATTTAGATACATCACATCTGAAGTTTGTTCATATAATATCTTGGAAGTGGACATTTTGGATTGAGGGTACATGCTCAAATCGGGATAATGCATTCAATAAAGTGTTGTAATTTTCTGAATGCCTGAAAAAATGGAAAGAGTGGAAAGTGGTAGTCATATCTTTACAACAGTCAATACCTAGAAAATGTTAATTAGATGTATATATTCATTGTTACTACAATAATTTCTCATTCTTATCCAAGACTGCTTTTGCAGTAATACTGCATGTGGTGATACTTTCTTGAAAATAATTTATTTTACCTTCCTTTACTTAATCTAGATATCAAATTTTCTACTTCTCCCCTTTCCAATCCTTTCTCTTCCTTCCTTGTTTTTACAGTATATTACATTCCAGTCTTTAGTTTTGTTTAAAGACAGTGATCTCTCAGATGTATTAATTTTATTTAGATGTATAGTCTGCTTCTCACTCTGATTTATTCTTGCTGTCATTCATTATTTAGCTTTGGGTTTTTAAACTTAATGTTTTTTTCTTCTCCCTATCATTGTTCTTGTAAGCACTTGTTTTTCTTCAGTCTTATTTTGCTCTTACTTATTGATGGATAAATGGTTGGTGAGGTCTCTCTTTCCCTCCGTATGAGTAGATTAGATGACTTCACCAGAGAGATCAAAGATGAAGAGGGCGGAAGAAGGAGTCAAACAAATTGTGTTGACATAAGGCTACTGGGAATTTAGGAAATGCTGTGGGCTGAGCAGGAGGTAACTATGAGAAAAGACTAATTAAAAAACTGTACTGATTTCCATGAAATTTGACAGCTCAATAATGCTCTAACTCTCCTGAAAAACACGAACCCATTTCTGAGAAAATAAAACACAGTATATGTTACCTTTCTGCTAACAACCCTTTAGAGTCATATAATCATTATTGTGCCAAAATAGCATGGTATGGAACACTGAGGCCATACCCAGTGAAAAATGTAAAGGGCTGGACAGCATCGCTTCCGCCTGGTCTACCTAATGTGAAGAGGAAACATGCCAGCAGTTTGGGGAGTGGCATCAAGCTGTTCACAACCACCCAGCTGTCCACACCCACCCAGTCAGCCATGCCCAGTGAGTGGCATCAAGCTGACCATGCCCACCCAGTCACACCCACCCGGCCCCCTGAGGTCAACCACAGCCCTGAATGAAATTGAGTTTGAGACCCCTGTCCTATAGGGACAGACAAGTAAGATGATAAGCTAAAAGGCAAATATTCTACAGATAACTATATAGAAAGAAAGTATAATATCCAAAAGATTAAACAGTCAGAATTGCTATATTCTTCATAGGCCTAGCAAACTTATTGTCAGTGATTTCTTCTTGGTTTCAGTAATGCACACAATTGGGAATTACTATTAACTGTTAACTTATGCCGAATAGATGCAGGGAGTGTCCGCTAACTTATAGCACATCTCATCGACCAGGAATCTAGTCCAGCATCCTTTACCTCTGATAATAACAGAATTTGAAGACTCTTTTTCACTGAGGCTGGAGGAATGATTACTACTGGTGGGCTTTCATGAATATCTATTGATCTACTTTGGACAACATTGGAACCCAGGTCGGTTTTGATATCAACAGTCAAGACAGTCATATTTTTAGCACAGTTGTCCATCGGGTGACTTTAAATGAGATTAAATATGAATCATAGATATTTTGTTTTTCAGTACACTATTAAGTTGAGGGACCAATTCTTCATCAGTTTCTTGGCATTGCACATTCAAAGCCCTGGCTTTTTTGTAAGGGTAAGCCTCATCCACTTGCCATATGCCATACTAACAAGGAGATACTTATAATCTTGGCCACTAGCATTTCAAATAAAATCTGTTTCATTGTTGAGAAAATGTGCTTCTAGAAAGGCAAGGGATGGGACATAAGGGAGGCTATAAAGTGTTTTCAGTGTTACACTGTACAATTACACTTGTTACACTTACAAGGTAAGTTCAGACTACTTATTGTAATACAGAAGGACAACTACATGCCCCCTAATACTTTTCAATTTGACATCCCCTCCAATATCTTTGCCTATTAGAATGGGCTAAGTTGTCAAGAAGAAAAAAGAAGGCACAAAGGAGAACCAGAATATCTACTGCAGTCTGAAGAGCTTCTTGGGAGCCAAGAAAGTACATCACCCGAATCCAGGTTGGGTCCAGTTTCTGAGCAGACAAACAAGGAAGATAAAGAAAGAAGTAAAAGAAATAACTTTAAAAGACTAGAGTGCCAGGCAAATAAGAATGGATTTTAATGAGAGCAACAGCAGAGGGCAGAAGAATAGCATCAAGGAAAGCAGAATCAAAGTCAGCAGTTTGAATGGGAGAACTAGATGATGTGAGATACACATGGTTTTGCTCAAATTGGACATAGTCATGTACAATGACAAAACAATAATACCTGTCAGCATAATTTTTAACAGAGGAATAAGGGGCTAAAAGACAAGTTTGAATAATAGTACAGGCAAGGAACTAGATTCTACTAATTCTAAAGCCACATATACTGCATAGAAGGAAACACATTTCCCATCCAATGAAAGATCCATTTTTAAGAAAAACAAACTCAGAATTGCAAAATATCCTGAATATCAGGATGAAGGAGAAGTTCAGCAGCAGTTTAAAAAACAACCGTGGATGGAAAAACATCATCAGGAGAAGGATTAAAAGAGGAGGAGGAGGGGAATGAAAAAAAAAAAGAACAACAGGTAACAATTCAGGAGTGCCGCTTCTAATTTGCTCAGCTACTGGGGACTCAAGAGTGAGGCAAGGTAATAAGATAAAGAGCCACTATAGCATATGGAAGAGAAACCTGGAGAACAAACTGCAGTTCAGAAGGTTTGTCCACTAAAAGGGCAGCAGCAGTAAACAGTAAAAAGAGGGCTGCAATTGGCTCCAGTTTGTAACTGAAAATTACATGTTCCCAAATCAGATCAAATCAGTAGATTATTACTTTCAAAAGAGCCACAAAGATTGCTTTGATTTGCTTCAGGGAGATATCATAGCACCAGAATTCAGCAGCGCATTCATAGAAGTCCATTGCTCCATCTTGAAATAAAATATGAAGATGGCTGCTTCAACTGGCAAATATTCCTTCCAAATATAGTGCTGCTTCTAGTACAGGCTTTGCACATGTATAGAAGTTGTATTAGTAAAATGTGCAGCTACAACCCACTGGTTATAGTAACAGCAATAGCACTTAGCACTTAGACTTAAATACCACTCCATAGTGCTTTACAGTCTTCTCTAAGCAGTATATAGAGTCAACATATTGCCTCCAATAATCTGGGTCCTCATTTTATTGATCTTGGAAGGATGGAAGATTGAGTCAACCTGAAGCTGATCAGGATTGAACTCCTGGCAGTCGGCAGAGTTAGCCTGCAATACTAATTTCTAACCACTGCACCACCAAGGCTCATATGTTATGTTATGATACATGACTCAACTTTGCTTTTAGAGGTATTTCAAAGGGATATTTGGCTTGAATCTGTGTTAGAAAAAAACCTGTTGAAAGATTTGCACATTTGTTATTATTGCGTTGATATCCCACCTTAAGTCTGAAATAGATGGCTGTTAATGGGTGGATTGCTTTTAAGTGCATAAGCAGGTCAATGCAACACTAAACCTTTTTAATTTTGAGGAATCCCCAATGAGATTGTCTACAAATTTGATAGAAGAAGATCAGATGAAATTTTCTATAACCTGGTCAGAGGCAAGCGTTATGGGAATTTGGTCATTACCAGCTTTCCACTCGAAACATCATGAGGAGTTAAAAGAAGCCTGTTATAAATAAACATACAGCTAGCATTTACAATTTTTTCCTTTCTTTATGTCACATTTTAACATTTCTTGACCACAAATAAAATGCATTATCTGAAAATAAATATATATAAATCTATCTTTGAAGATCATACCTTTCTTTTAGATGAAAGTTCTTTTAATTTTGATTCACCTTCAGAATGATAGTATTGCATTTGCTTTTAGCATGAGGATACACATACGTGAAATATGTGAAATTTCATTTTAACTGTAATCTGGTTATTTTAGGAATTTTAGATTCAGGAATTCTAGCATCAAGTAAAAAATTGGAAGGCCACTTTTATTCAGATTTAAAATAATGGTTTTTTTTAGCATATATATACCTAAAACATTTAAAAATGAATAAGATTCATTACTGACATGTAGTGCATCTGATTTTTATACTGCTAATAAATCTAGCAGCTTCCATAACTGAAGCATGTCATCTTCCCACTCCCCTTTTTTTAGCAAAAATATTTCTTGAAAGCAGTCTGTAATCAGTGCATCAAGAATTTAGCAAGCTACAAATCTGAAAAATAAAACATCAAAGATCTAACAAAGCAGAAATACATTTTAAAACAAATCAAGTCCTAGCTAAACAAGGACTTTGATCACAAGCCAGTGAAATCATGTAACTGTTGGCAGCACTGACTTGAATGTTAAAAACTAAAATACCTAGCAGCAAGAGTAGGCTATGAGGTCTGGGCTGGAAAACCACCGATCAGAAGTTGGTTGCTCACGGTTCTGTCAAACCAATAGTGGCAGTGGCGTGAAGTTCTGCCTACCTGCCTGGATGCTTTTGAGCATACACAGAAGCATTGCATATGAGTGAGCGAGCACGAGCGAAGCAGTAGTAAAACAGCTGACAACCCACCACTGCCACAGATGATCACAGGGTGGTAGCAAAGACATGAAATTTAGGTGTTTTCTTGCCGCCAACTGGTGGACATTTGACAAATCAGATCTGACAGCACTAAAGAAAGGTCTACTGAAGAGTAGCATAGCATTCCTGGATAATCTTGTAGCAAGATCAGGCTTGAGAGAGTGATGCACTCACCAAGGCTTGAGTAGCTGTTAACTCTAGTGTGGAACTATATATAGGGAATAGCTCACTGCTAGAAGTCTGTTATTTGGAAAAGGGTAAGACTAGCTAAAAGGGACGCAGTGGCTCAGTGGCTAAGACATTGTGCTTGTTGACATTGAGCTTGTTGGCAGTTTGAATCCCTAGCGCCACATAACAAAATGAGCTTCCATTACTTGTCCCAGCTTCTGCCAACCTAGCAGTTCTAATGCATGTAAAAATGCAAGTAGAAAAATAGGAACCACCTTTGGTGGGAAGGTAACAGCATTCCGTGTGCCTTCGGCATTTAGTCATGCCGGCCACATGACCACAGAGACATCTTCGGACAGCATTAGCTCTTTGGCTTTGAAATGGAGATGAGCACCACACCCTACCTTTAAGACTAGATAACTTTTAGACTTGAGGCCAGACTAACACATTCACTCCTGACCCATCTCCATTGGAGATTAATAACTTGTTGCCTGGACTCTCACCATCATGTGTGTGTTTGCTTCTGAACTGATTATTCTTCTCTGTCTTTCCATGACAATAAATAACCTTAGCTGGAATTTGGTTTGGCTTTATACTATTTCAGATTCTAGATAAGTTGAAATACTATATTTGCTGGAACATAATAATACATCCAGGCCAGGAAACGTAGAACAACATGGGAGTTGTTCATTGCAAGAGATGCACAAGAAAACCCCATTATTGCCTAATGGTGAATTCTGAGTTCAACGCCTGCCTATCCATTCTCCCCAGTCTTTGTAATAGTATTTCTGTTACTATTATTGAAACATGTACATACTTTTCACTTTCATGTCCTTCTTCCCAACACTTTGCTACATTTTTCAATTTTAATCCTCAGGAAGGACAATTGAAACGAAATAGTGGGAAAAACTTTTTTTTCACATTTAGTACTTTAACCTTTGCTAATTAGCCAGAATTGTGGCTTGAGCAGCTTTCACATAAAACCTTCACCTATTGGAGTGCAACTTATCCAATTATTGTTCAATATTAACAAGATAGACTTTTGACTTGCCCTTAACCTACTGAGGGCAGAAAGCTCAAAAGTAAGGAATGCTAATGAGACTTCTCACAAGTTGAAATAGATGTAGGACTCTTTTGGGATTGCTGAATAGTAATACTGTCTGAACTAAAACTATCTATGATAAACTTGCATTCTCACATATGAAATGTAATGTATAGGTACAGGGGATGGCAGTTGCCAAGGCAAAACAGTAAGTTGTGATGTGTGAAAATGATAATCCAGTTTCAGGGTTCAACCATTGGCCAAGGGAACGAAAGTTTTCCCCCAGACTTCCCCGAATACACACACACACACACACACACACACACACACACACACACTCGGTTTCAAATTGCTGCATGCAGATTTCAAACTAGGAATCCTTTGTCCATATAACATCAAAAGATGAAACAAAGTTTGTGTAACTAATGTAGAAACAAGAAAAAAAAGAGGTTATTTTGGAGCAGTAAAGTTTGGCATGCGTGGTGCATGCATATGTAGCACAGCATACATTTTACTCATTTATCTGCAGCTATTTGCTGCTATGAGGATGAAAAGGGTTAGAGTTAGATGGTGCTTCTCTAACATTCACCTACCCCCTGCCAGCTGTGGGCTCACACAGCATAACTTTGGATGATTATTTTTATCATTGCAAGAGATACTTTCTTTTGAGCTACTTTTCAGCCTTGGGTAAGGGCTCCTGATCAACTTTTCTCTGCCGTTCCTTTTCTATTGGCACTATCTACCACTGAAAAAGGGAACACACTGTCTTCTGGTTCTAATCTTTTGATGAGCAGAGGATGAGAAAATTTTCCTCCGATACAGTGGTTCAATTTTTTCTTTTGCAGAAACCTCTCCAGCTGTCTCTTTACTGTATCTCTACTTTTCTATCTTTATTCCTGTTTTGTCCTCTTGTCGTATATATATATCACATGTATACATCATACAGTATTAAACAATAATTGCATCAATTCCTCTTGTCGACAATGCCCCAGAAAATAAAAGCCCAATATACCTCTTCCATTCTCCATACACCTCTTTCTTCCACCACCCTCCAACTTTCTATCTTCCCTCCATCATCCCCCTCTACCCTACTTCCCCTCCCCCTCTACCACTCCTCTCTCCAGATCCGCTCCCCCCCTTCCTTTTCGCCTTCCCCCCACCCTCTCTCCCATCCCTCTCTACCCCTCCTTCTTCTTTCCTACTCCTCCTCCCCTTGGTGTATTTCCAGTATATGTTAACGTACTTGGCTTATCCTATTTTTAAAGAAGAAAAATTAAAGAAAAACAGTATACATGTGAAGTTACATTGCATTGAGATCTAACACATCATGTCTAGCCTAATATATATCGCTCCCTCCCCCCCCTCCCCCCAACCCCCCACCTCCTTCCCCCCCAACTTCCCAGAACCTGTACACGGTATAGATTTTTAACAAACACAGTCTAAAATCTATTGAGAAAAAAGAAATAAAAAAATTAATAACATCTCTAAATGATCTTAGCTTCTTTTGCTAAGCTAACTTTAAACAATTTCAATCATTCCTGATCTTAAGCATAGGCTAACTGGAATTTCTTAGTCCCATATTTATTTTGTATATAGTCAATCCATTTTTTCCAGTCTCGTTTATATCTCTCATTTGAGTGATCTTTAAGATATGCCGATATTTTAGCCATCTCGGCTAAATTTGTAACTTTCAATGTCCATTCTTGAGTTGTAGGCAGGTCTTCCTTCTTCCAGTATTGCGCCACCAACAGTCTTGCTGCCGTTATTAAGTGCAGGATCAAGTTAGTCTCTACCGCTGTAAAGTCAGTACTTATACCTAGCAAAAATAACTGAGGAGTAAACTTTATCCTTCTTTTAAAGATATTTTGCATAATCCACCTTATTTTTATCCAAAATGCCTTAACCTTTTGGCAAGTCCACCATATATGGAAATAGGTAGCATCGAGAGAACCACATCTCCAACATTTGGGTTGTAAATTCAGATACATAGAAGCCAGCTTTTTAGGATCTAAATGCCATCTATAGAACATCTTGTAAAAAATTTCTCTCAGGTGTGAGCTTGTATAAATTTCACATTTCTTACCCAAATTTTTTCCCATGTATCCAACATTATTGGTTCTTCAATATTTTGAGCCCACTTTACCATACAATCTTTAACTAACTCTGTTTCCGAATCTATCTGTATTAATACATTATATATCCTCTTTATATGCATTAAACTTTGATCTATTATTTGTTTAAATAAGTTGTCCTCAATTTGGACAAAACCATTTTTTTGATCTATTTTCCACCTGGCCTGTAATTGCCCATACTGGAACCATGTTTGAATTGCCCTCTCCTCTTTTAATACCTCTAAGGATTTTAATTGTAGTGCCCCTCCTTCTAAAATAAGAAGCTGTCTATAAGTAATTCTATCCTGTTTTTGTGCTATATTTATATTTTCAATTGCATGTCTAGGAATTGCCCACATAGGTATCTTATCATTTAATTTATGTTGATATTTTTTCCAAACCCACAGTAAAGCATTTCTTAAAATATGACTTTTAAAGTTTTTGTCCAGTTTTTTGTTAAATAACAAGTAAGCATGCCAACCATATACCAGATCATATCCCTCAAGGTTCAGTATCCTATCATTAGTTAAATTGATCCAATCACTAATTACGGACAACACCACTGCATCATAATATAGTTTTAAATTGGGTAGTTTCAAGCCTCCCCTCTCGCGTATATCTTGCATTATTTTCAGCTTTACTCTCGGCTTCTTTCCTGCCCATACAAATTTATTGATACCCTTCTGCCATTCTAAAAGATTCGCATCTTTTTAAAGTATAGGTAACATTTGGAAAAGAAATAAAAATTTTGGTAAGATATTCATTTTCACTGCCGCGATTCTTCCCAGCAAAGATAAGTGTAACTTCTCCCATTTTCCTGTTTTGTCCTCTTGTAGTTGCATACGGATATGATCGAAGTGCATCTGTTTTGGTCCAATTGACCTTTCCATTCTCTCCTTGACTCTTCCCATTTTATTTCAATTTCTTCTATTCACAGTTGTGATTCTTTAGGTGATTTTGTTGCCATTTGTTAATATTACAGTTAGGGCTCCAAATGTCATTCGAGGACTGTTCATTTGATGAGTGACCCAGAGGAGGTTTATTGACTCATGTTTGTTCCACTTTGACTTCTGCAATACTCTCCTAGTGCATGTTCCCAATTCCTCTTTCCACCCCTGATCCTACTCTAGAACTGGATTTGATTTAATTTTTTGGGTATTATTCCCATTCTTCATTACATTGCAGAATTCCGCCCCCCCCGATTCCTATTCAAACCAGAGTTCAATTCAAACATCTAGTAGTTGTATTTAGACAACTCCTTCCCTGAATTTGTCTGCATCTATTTTTCCTACAATCCTATCATTTTTTTAAAAAAAATTCTCTAGGCAGGTTTTCATTTCTATTTTTTAGTGCAGCATCATGATCTCCAGACATCTCCTTTCTGGAACTTGTCCTCAAAATTCTGGAATTCCTTCCTTCCTTCCTTCCTTCCTTCCTTCCTTCCTTCCTTCCTTCCTTCCTTCCTTCCTTCCTTCCTTCTTTCTTTCTTTCTCTTCCTTCCTTCTGTCCCTATGAAAATTTGATGGCCTTTAAAAGAGTTTAAAAGTCTTTTTAATTATTTTATATGTAACTATAGGCTTGGTTATTGTACTGTAATTAAAAGTGTTTTTTGTATGTGTTCTATATTGATGAAATATTGCAATATTATCAGATGTATCCTTAACTATGAATGGTTGATGAGTTTATAAAATAATAGTTGATTTATTGCATCGATTTTAAGTTGTGAACAAATTGTATGGAATGAAATCACAATATTTCTAATTATTTGTTGTTCTTTGATTTACATCATACCTTAAACACAGCTTCCTTATCATTTCAGTTCCAGAAACCTTCCCCACTGTTTTAACAAACCTGGCTGTTGGGAGTCATATATTTCTGTTGCTGTAAAAGAAGTAAAATTGTATGTGCAGTCACGCTCATTTGATTTTTCACTTAGTGACCTGTTCTGACCCCCCTCCATATGGTGAGTCATGCCAACACAAGGTTACTGTTAGCCACGCTTTAGTCACAGTAATTATTCACAGACAAGACTTTGGCAGCAACCCAGACTCCCACAGATAAGAGATACACACAAGAGCTTCTCCAGCTTAGTAAAACGGTTGTGTCCTGCAAAAGGTCTCTTCCCAAAGTCTCTTCTTATATACTCTCTTTGGAGGAGCCCAAATCACAACCACCTGGGCCCAATTATCTTCTATGTCTCTGTAATTGCTGCCTGCGCTTATCCACCCTTCTTTGCCTGGCGTCCGGGACCAACTCCCTTTGCTCATCCCCACTGCTCCAGGGCCTGACGTCATGGACAAACTCCCTTTGGCTTTCACCACTGCTCCATGACTCGGGTGCCTCCTGGTGGCCAACCAGCCTCTCTGATCCCTGCTCGGAGTCTGAACCCTGCTCAGGGTCCTCCACATTGTCCAGAGCTGACTCATAGGGTCCCTCACTATCGGAGTCTGTTGGCAGCTCCAATGGCTCCTGCTGGGCCACAACAGTGACCATTTTGCTTAACGACCAAATTGCTGATCCCAATTGTGGTTGCTAAATAAGGCTACCGTACATGTGGAAATGGCAGGTTGTCATCACCTGCCATTGGTAAATATCTAGGGGCAAACAGCTACTTTTGCTCATGATGCTTTACTACAGATATTAGAAGCATCACTATAGATATCCTACAGATATCTGTAGTGATGCATCGTGAGCAAAAATATCTGTTTGCACATAGATATTTACCAACGGTAGGTGATAACAACCTGTATCATGACAGAAATCCCTACTTAAAGGCTCTGAGTTGTCACCGAAGCACAAAAATTCTTGCAAAAATCATGGCCCGAGGGCCAAATGTGTCATGTGCTGACCATGCTCATCGATGGTTTAGCGAGCGGGGGGGAGTCACACTATGTCACATGATGACAATTTTGATGTGCCTGTTGTAAAGGAATTTAGCTCTCGTCCTCCAAAAGAGGGAAATCTTTGCTCAATCCTGGGGAAGGAGAAAATACAAGAACAGTCTGTCTTGACGAAGGGCCAGTGAAGCAGACTGATATTCAAGATTCCATTAATACACTTGACAGCAATAAAATAGCATTCCTTGTCTGGTCTTTGATCTTGCCTTGCTTGAAGATTTGACATATCTAGAAAAAGAGAAAAGCAACATGTGTAGTGTTGGAAATGGCAGGAACTTTATTCCTCCCTTTTTAAAAAGAAAGTTCTGCTCTTCTTTTTTGTTAACTACCAGAAAAGCATCATCAACCCCCCCCCCCCAAAACCTACTTAAGGCTATAAACAAATAGCTGCTGAATATGCTCCCTTTCCAGATGTGATTGATCCTCTCTCCCTAGAACAGAAGGCTGTGTATTTCAAACCTCTCATTTCTCTATGTGTTTTCATGCCATTTTTCTCCCATAGTGCCCCCTAATTATTCTCTATACTGTGCTCAATAGACTCAATAGAGCTGGAAAAAAAGAAGAAAACGTCACAAGGGGAGAAAAAAAAACTAGAGTTATTTTTACCATCAATGCCCAAGTAACTGTGAGAGTACTTTTGTCCCCCTGGAGAAATTTGGTGAAATAATCCTTCAAGTTTGTCAGCGCTAAAATTGATTGCAGAATTTTGAGAGACTGTTTGCACAAAGCTTGAGATGATATTATTCCCTCCAGGCTAAGAGGCGTAAGACACAGTAATAAGATCATGTAAAGATTTTGTTGAGTGTCTCATTCTTAAGGTTTCATAACTTTATACAATGGATAAGACTGTTTAGATGGATTTTGGAAATGAAATGGAATATCAGCTAATGAGCTGAGTTGTAATACAGCTTTTTTTTTAATGCAGCAACTTTCTTGTCTCAGCATCACAAACACAGAGTGAAGAGGGGATTTTTGAAATTCCCATTATCACAAACAACAGAACAGTTATGATGGCAATTGGGACAGGAATTTCCATTGTTTAGTAATGTGGTCCTATGACTATCACACAATCACATTGCTTAATGATTGATGTCAATCTTCTCAGTCTCAGTTGCCATCATAAGCCTAGGACCATGGGAGGTAATTAAGATCCTTGTGTGACTATAATGTGGGAAGAGGTGAGATTTCCAGCCAAGCAGGCTGATGGCTGATTTATGACAGGCTGGGATTGGGTGCAAAGGGTGGTTGTTAGGGACATGAGCAGGGAATGCTAGGGAGTATGGGCAGATGCCATGGATAGGTGTTATGAAGCTCAGGCAGGAATCTACATGCTCCACTCCACTGGGAAGGACGACCAGAAGTCCTCCATGCCACGTGTCTTGCCAGCTAGGGAGATTCTCCATCAGGCAGCAAGATAGGGACATTCTGTAGCAACTCTCCAACACATGCCCAGAATGCTTGGAAGCAATTCCTGGCAGCTACTTCCGGGCTGAGGACTTCCCGTGCAACAAGGTGGTCAGAGAAGGAAATGGGGTAGGAGCATAGGTGATGAGGAAGGTTGGTCATAAATGTGGGTTGATTGTGCAGATTGTGATCACATGATTCTGGGGGTTGTATGACAGCTGGAACACTGAGGTCCAGTCATAAATTCTATTTTTCAGTGCTGCCACAACTTTGTTATGTTGAATAACTGGCGGTAACTTGAGGACTACCTGGATTGATCATCTCGTAAAACACTTCTATTAGGTTTAACATTATAAAGTTCTAAAAGTCTGAAAATCAGGAAAAAATCTGATTTTTCTGAAAAAAATCAAAATTCCATTGAGAACCAGATGATGTTTAATTTTATTTTATTAAGTTGATGAGATTCTGGGGGCAGGAGTGTTCCTTAATGTTCTATTTATTTTTAAAAGGCTCTGGATTGTCACAGAAGCACAGGGACCTTTACAGAAATGACAACATTTCCTGGAACCTCTATGTGATTGTACAAAGTGAGATTATCATGTGGATATTTCCAAGAAGTGATGAACCACAGGGGAAGCTTATATTTCATTGCCATATGCTAGAGACAAAGATACAAAACAGAGAACTGTCATATCAGAATACATAAAAAAGCAAAACCATTTCTCGGAGAAGCACCCATCTTTACAGAAGACTTATATGTAGATCAGAAATCATTTGTGCTTACAGAAGTTCAGATTTACAGTAATATTATGGAAATGATTGTGTGGATTAATTTACAAAAAAAAAAAAAAGAATAGCAGATTGACATAGAGGTGGAATAAAATGGGTTGAGTGAACAGAAAGAAAATGGACAAAATGGTCCATTCTCTATTCCAAAATTGTTTTACTATTGAAGAATGGTAGGATGAAGGTTTGTACCATGGCTATAGTAGTTTTACATCTAAACTTACACAATATAATACAAAACACAATACAAAAAAATATAAAAGGGAAAGGAAAAGGAGAAAAAAAAGAGAACATGGAATTTTGACTTCAGCCCTTTTTTATATCAAGTAATTGCCTTTTTACCCTTTGCCCTCCTTCTTTAACCCTTTCTAATCCCCAAATCCATTAATTATCAGTTCTGTTTGTTCTTAATTTAGCAAAGTCCATATAAGTCTTCCAGTTCTTTTTTTAAAAGTCTTAATCACTTTTTCCTTGAACTGACAACGATATATATCAATGAAGTCCAAAAGTTTAACAAATAAGCAAGCCCCCTGAAGGATTTGTTCAACTGCCATTTCCTAATGGCCAGAAAGTCTACCATTAACAATTTATCAAATGAATGGAATTCATGAAATTCATAATGTATTTCAATGCAACTTACTAAAACCTTTATATTAGAAATGCACACTTTAGTTATGAATGATTAGTAGACTTCTTTCTCAGGTATAAATCTGAATTTCAGAGATGGGGAACTATTTTGCTCTCATGCATGTTCGCTAAAGCAATGTCATTAATATTAGTTACAAATATGAAGCAGGAATTTTCATTGCTTTAAGAATGCTGCAAGTAAAAAAAAAACAATGAGAATGAGCAGAGCATGAAAAATAATAGAAAGTTGATTCCAGAGAAATAGCTAAGAATTTGTTAATTTGTTTTGCCCTTAATCCTGAATCCAGTTTAGTTAGATCATTGCTTGGATTGAATTATATTTTGATAGCAATGAAGATTATTAAAATAATGAAAGAGTATCAGTGAACAATGTTGCAAATACTATTACTATCCCCCCTTCTGTGGGATCAGATAAAAGTTTTGGCATTTTTATATGAAGTAGCATCTTCACAATGCTCTGGTCTCTTTTGGGGAAAATTTTCCCTTGAGATAGATGAGAATGGAGATGGAACTGTTGAAGAGAGAATTGCCTCCCACAATTTTATTTTATTTTTCATTTATAATGTGTGCATATTTTATTTTAACAACAATGTTCTTGGTTTAAACACAGCCACAAAGAGGGAGAAAAGATAATAAAACAGACTGACACTGGGAATAGCATTTGATGGCCTTTCTCAATTCTTTGCAGTAGTTAAACTATTCATTATTTTAGAATTGATTTTGGTGCTTACTTCATATAGCAGTAATCCTTACTAGCCTGATCCTCTCCGCATATTTTAACTAACTGTAACTATTTCATGGAAATGAAAACTATAATTAGACTTCTTGAAAAAAAATCCTCACACTGGAAGGCAGGATCAGAACTGATGGTTTAAAACTACAAGAAAATAAGTTCAGGCTGGACAACAGAGGGGTACAAAAAGTGGTGTGTTGTTCTTTGATGGAACTCTTCTCATAGGATGGCATGGTCTCCAAAAAGGGATACTGTGATGGGTACTCCACCGAGCAAGGAATTGGATGAGATGGTGTCTATAGAACCTTTCAATCCTGTGATTCTAACATGCCCATTTGGAGGAACTACAAACAAAGAGGTAGGAAGTCTAATAAAGGAATGAGATAGCCAGAGAACAGTCAAACAATAGAACAGTAGCTCAGAGGGACACATACTTGGCTAATACTCGCCAACCTCATTCCCAACCTTCAAATACTAATTTGAAAGAATCAGCAAAACACACACATATATATGCTTTCCAAACCCTTGCTCAAGAAGGAAATCTCATACCATTTCAGATAAATATTGTCCAAACTCTTCTTGACAACAATGGCAAGAGAATTACATAACCAGATTAATGAAGTTAATAAGAATTAAGCTTCACTCAAAGAATATTTAACATTTTAAAAAGTAAAAGCTTTCTGATCCAAACTTGCCCACTCTTTGAATTGTGGGTTATACTGTGTTTCTCTTCATATAAAGTCAGGGAGAAATAGCAAGTCTGTCCAATTTGCAAGCTATTCTACATGACTTGTATATGTGCATAGCTTGTGTTCATAGTTCAAAAGGCTTTTGCCAGCCAGAGCAATTCATTGTGCTTTCTTTTTGGATATGTAAAGGAAAGAGAGATATTTGGCTCTTGCCGTGAGGGACACAGCCTACTTTCACCAAGGATTGCTCACATGTATGATAAAAGCCTACCACCTCACTTCTGAGAATCTCTATTACCTACTGTTGGAAGAAATTTCCTGAGTTCATTCCTAGCTGGGACACACCACAGCTGCTGAGAAGAAATGGATACAGAAGCCAGCTGCCAGAAAGTGGAATTCTTTTAACCTAGGAAGATGAGAAGCAAAAGGTGACAAAGCTTGAGCATTCC
The DNA here is from genome assembly GCF_051295495.1 of Thamnophis sirtalis. Lineage (NCBI taxonomy): Eukaryota > Metazoa > Chordata > Lepidosauria > Squamata > Natricidae > Thamnophis > Thamnophis sirtalis. The sequence continues at coordinate 54,787,086 of NW_028261381.1, forward strand.
TGGCTTGAAAGCAGAGTGGCATAATAAGTTTATGGATTTTTATATCCATTTTCCCTTTGTGTGGTTTGATGAGATTTTGTGTGTGCCTTTAGTTAAGATGGTTGCTCTGAGTTCTGTCTTCCTGCCTTAATGGGTTAATCTTGTTCCTAGGGGTTTGTCTTTCCTATCCTGGGGGTTAATTCTGTCAGAAAAGATGAAAAGGGGAGTTCCATGTGAATTATTTTTAGTTGGTTTGAGTACTTTCAGGATCTGCCTCATAATTCAGTTTTTGTTATTCCTAGTACTAGCCTTTAGCAGTAGCCCTGACTTTTAGTTTGTTATTTCTAGTAAGGAGTGTTAATGACTTTTTGCAGCATGTCCAGGCTTTAATCAGCTAGGGCTGGGACTTTCATTTTTTAGGCTTTCTTAAAGGGGAAGGGCTGGCTTGAGTCTCTTGGCACTTTTTTCTGAAATTTATGGTGCTGTGAGGTTTCTGGCACTGTCCTTTTGAGGTGTACTTTCCCCACTACTTATAGTAATCCATGATTTATAGCAAGGAGCAGGAAACTCAGTTCCCACCCTCAATCCTTAAAGGTGCCTTTCTATGATTTCTGGTATCTGGATAAAGTAGAAATGGAAATTCTCTTCTTCAGGATTAGGAATGGACAAAATATTTATATTTCATTTTTATTTCAACAGATACAAAAAAGGAGGATGCCCAGAGAACACAAACTAAAAAAGGGTTATAGGAGGCCATAATTTGTATTAATAGTTAATGATGATTAATCAGCAAATAGTTAAATAAAGAAATAGGGGAATAACGTAAGAGCAAAAATTGAAACTACACAACTGAGTAACACAGCAATATATAAGAGATCTATGATATCTTGCTTATGATTTTCCTTTCAACTTTAGTGTCCAAGTTCTCAGAGGGCTTGGTGTATAGAATCTGTATCCCAGGCTCACTCAGAAGTCTGAGTTTTCAGAATATTTTCAACTTTGAAGCTCTGTGGCCATCAAAGTTTGGAGAAAAATCCTGATTCTCAACCCCATTCAGAGGAAGATGTGGGAAGAAAATCAATTTAGAAATAATTTTATTCATGCACTCCCTATGAACTCCTTGAGTCAACAACTTGACCTACCAATAGCTGAAGGAAAACATGTAGCAAACAGAGATAAACAGAGATATAGCAAAGATCATTTAAACCGTCAGCCTAATAATAACTGACAGAACAAGCTGAAACCGATAAGGCTGCATTTCTCTCAAAGAATAGCAAACAAGACAAATAATTTAAGATAGATTGCTTTGGGAACACACAAAGAGGGCACCACAAAGTTTGGACATAAGCACACATCAAAGGAAGAACTGTAAGATTAGATAGGGTTATCTCCCCAGAAGAGCTGCACATTTATGAAAAGATAAAAAATCACAAAGAATCACTTTCCCTATAAATATTCCCTACCTCAAAACTCCACACTGACTCTAAAGCACTGTGAAGCAGTAAGTCCAAGTGCTATTGCTGTTGCTACCTTCGAGTGCACCCCTTATGCTTTCAAATAAACTTCTTGTGTCCAATATCATTCTTACAAAATCCCAGCACAGAATTGGGTCAAAATTTCCTCTAACAAAGATAATGGGTTTATGATGTATAGACACACTATATAAACAAATATACGTATTTGTATGTATATATATATGTATATGTATATACTATATACAAATAGTTATACTATACTATATACTATAATATATGTATATACTATATACAAATAGTTACCAGATAGTTTACAGGCCTCTTTAGTTCACTATAATAATTTGTCATTATGTAAGCCCTTTTTGAGAGGACAGAACTAAAACCTTTTCACTGAATTATTAGTTGCAACATTGAATGGACTAATATTTCATCATCAGCACTTTTTCCCAGGGTATCCATATTGGATCAGTCAATTCTGATTGAGGAAGGGTGTGTTCCTAATAATTATTTGGCAGCTTTAGAAAGCAAGGGTACCAATCGGGGTGAAATCCTCCTGGTTCAGCCCGGTTCAGCTCAATCAGTAGGGGTGATTGTCCTTGGTTCTGCAAACCGGTAGTAAAAAAAAACTTCCGAGGATCACACGGCTCAGCTGATATATTGGAAGCTTTTTTAAAAAAAACTTTTTAAAGCATTTTTCCCTGCCGGTTCAGGCAAATAAGCAGGGGAAAAATGCTTTAAAAAGTGGTGTGGGGGGGTGTGCAAAAGAAAGAGAGAGGAGGGAGGGGATGGAGGGAGAGGTATGGATGGAAAAAGGAGAGGGAAACCTGGCACTAGAAGCAGCTTCAGAGGATACCTTGAAAGAGCACAGCAATCCAGGGCTGGAAAGGATCTGGAGGTCATCTAGTCCAACCCCCTGCTCCAGCAGGATATTGTTAAAGTGAGTTTCTGTATTTTGACCCCCCCACCCAGTCACATGACTATATAGCCATGCCCACCCAGTTACATGACCGCCCACAAAGTCACATCCACAGAACCGGTAGGAATAATTTTTATATTTCATCACTGGTACCAATATCTGGGTATGGCTTATTTAAGATCAGCTACAACAGCCAAGCACTTAGTGTACAGCTTGCCAACCTTGGATCTGCATTCCAGAGTCTTGCTTCCTGGTCTGCTTTCTAACAGTTGATCTGAACTAGCTGAAAACATCCTTTGTGCTTGACAATTGGACAATTGTGGGATACCTTTGTTTCCCTGAACCCATGCTTAGTCTTACTTTGGATGGACCTCTCAGGCAAGACTTCACCTTCCTGCATCTTTTTCAGAGTATACACAAGTTTGAACTTTTGACTGCATTGCCTGATATCTGCCAATAAATCCCTTGTAAATCATACTGGTATGTACATGCTCTGAAACAAGACGTTAAGTTCCTACAGTTTACTGAAAGTACCAATATATTTCCAATCTATATGAAAATGGAATGTATTAATCAGCTCCCAATAGGCTGAACCCACATGTGTTGCAAAATATATTACATATAGTATATGATTTTCTTTTTCCCCATATATTTTAAACTACTTCTTTTTAATCAAAAAGCCATTATTCTAAGTAAAGAGACTGAAATGAATAAGTAAATTAATTCTTCTCACAATCATAGGAAACCCTGCTGTTGGGGGGGGAGTCACGTGACAGTCCTTTAACTTGGAGAGACTTGATCATCACAAATCAAGGATTTATGGAAGCTAATCTTTTTTTTCAAATAATCTTTATTGGTTATACTTTTTAAAAAAATAAGACATATAAATACAAATACAACTTTAAACATACAACACCCCCCCCCCCCGTGGTGACAGTCATTCACAGCCCAACTTTTTTTTCTTCCTCAATGTTTAGTCTCTAACCAGCATCTTCTCATTACAAAGTTCAGGGATCTATTACAATACCCATGTTCACTTTTGGTTCCCATTGTTAACAACTGCTATTTAACTTTCCCCGTTTTAAGTCCCTGCTGTTTTCTTTGTCACCCACATATACCATAGGTTCCAGCTAAGATAATGTTCCGTTTCTCCTTTGTCCCTCAGCCAACCCGTCATTCTGTCCATTTCTGCACATTCATAAATCTTTTTAATTATGGCATCTTCCGATGGTATGGTAGTAGATTTCCAAAATTGCGCATAGGTTATTCTTGCGGCCACAATTATATGTAGGCTCAAATGCCATATAGATTTACTCATGTTTTCTGGTTTTATGCTTAGTAAAAAAGTCTCGGGTTTCCATTCCATGCTTGCCCTGGTAACCTCTTTTAGCCAGTTTTGAATCCTTCTCCAGTATTTCATGGCCTCAGTACAGGACCACCAAATATGGTAGAATGTGCCATCCCTTCTTCCATATTTCCAACACAGTGGAGATAACCCAGGAAACATTTTGGCTACCCTCGTTGGGGGGAAGTGCCACCTATAAACCATCTTGTATATGTTTTCTTTAAACTCTGTAGATATTGTAAGCTTAATAGTCTTACTCCATAGATCCCACCATTTGCCCATTTCAATTTCATAGCCAAAAGCTAATCTTTAAAGACTTGAACTGATACACTGAATGTCAGATGCCACTACAGACAAATTTGATCTATACTTTACGATGGGTTATTTATTTGCTAATTCTAATGCTACACTAGTTGGGCTATTACTGTGATTGATAGGAAACGTAATTTAATAGGTAAATAGGATCCCTTGGTCATTTATGGGAATATTTATATAATACAGTTTTGACATAATGAATTGTATCATGACTAAGTCAAATAAGATATGCAAAATCTTGAGAAAATAATAATGTTCAGCATTCAAGAAAACTAACACATGCAATCTGAGAGTAAAAATCCATTTGCAGTATGAAAGTACAACCCAGAAAAAATCCATATTTGTCTAATTTATTTCCCTTCTTATAGTAAAGTAGTTAACTCAGTTGGTTAATGAAAACCCAAAGGGAACATTTTTGAACTCCTACCATGTTTACCCCAAAATAAGACAGGGTCTTATTTTCTTTTGACCACCAAAATAAGCACTTGGTCTTATTTTTAGGGAGCTCTTATTATTTTTGAGGTGCAGGACGCAGCAAGGGTGGACACCTCATGACTGCTGCTGTGTTGCAATATTTTCAGGGAAGGCTTATTTTCAGGAGAGGACTTATTTTAGCATATACACTCAAAAGCCCAATTGGGCTTATTATCTGGGGAGGTCTTATTTTCAGGAGAACAGGGTATATGTTTTGGAATTCTTCCTGGATCTACAAATGCCCTGTCCATATAACATATATATACTCATATAAGTATATATGAGATACTTTCAAAATCAGAAGAAAATCTCTATATCATTAGATTATGAACTTCAATCCATCTACTACATCCTGGCTTACAACAATGGGGAAGACCCAAAAGGTTGTTGGCAGTGACAACAAAGGCCAGAAGTCACTCAACTCAGTATCAGAATTTTGCAGGAATGATCTCCCAGTTAAATAATAATCTTGTCTTGCCTTGTTTAACTTTGGCTAGGTATAGTCACACTTACCTGCAGTCTGTTGTTCTTATTTTAATCTCTTGTGGGTAGTCCTAACCGCCATCAGATACATGGACAATACCAAGAAAATAGTTACATAAAGCTAGATTGCAGTATCCACTACCTCTTTCCACTTGCTAGTTTAAGATTATATTTAACTATAAATTGATTTGTTTCAATAGTAGTCTATTTTTTAAAACTTTGGTTGCCTTCCTGGAATGTTTATATTCTAACCTAAAAGAAAGGTCTTGGAAACTTGAAAAAAAAGTTTGCATAACATTTTGGGGCATGTGGGCTGCACTGTTTTGTGGCAAAGTTCTAAGATAAATTTTGGAACGTTTCCTCTACTTGGTTGCCTTGCAAATTTAATCGTGCATTGTCAAATTTCATTAATTTCTCTGAACAGCTGCTCGCTATCCTGATGTTACTATACTATCCTGGTAGTATTTTTATTCTGAGACAAAAGAGAAAATAGATTTTTTTTTAAAAAAAGGCAAGAAGTGATTTTTAGCAATTAGCAGCAAAACTTAGAGGCAGGTGTAAATGATACTGCCTTATTTCTCGGGGGGGGGGGGACGACTATGTCTGCATTCTCATCCTGTAGCTGATTAGTGCACAATCAGCATTAGTAGATGGACAGCAAAACTGCTGCCCTTTATCTTCACACTTAGAAACAAGTCTTGGGGGTGCTCACCAAGAAAACTCTGACATCCTTTGATGTTTGTGGTTGCCTTTGCAAATATATCAAGTTACCTGGAACCTTCCATTCCTATGAGAAATCAAGATGGATGTCAGCCTCTGCTTTGCTGCTGCTTCGGCTGCCATTGAAACGGGAGGGGGGGCATGGTATTTGGGAGGGGACTGTCTGTTGTGCTGGAGGAAGATTCTGCAGTTTGAACTGTCCACCTTACTGTGCATGCGGAGGAGGGTGTCCCGCCAAGGCCAACAGAACCAGCATTCCATCCTGGTGATGCCTTTCAAAGTTATCTCACACCTGGACTTCCTGGGAGGAGCCTACTGGTGGAAGCAGCAAAAAATCAGCTGCCTCCGAATTCCTGGCTACGTACCTGTTTAGAGGATCTTCCATCTGACGTCTTATCAGGTTTTCTTATCCTTCAGGCAAGAAGGAAAGAAGAAACTGTTTTGCTGGCAAATGCTCTTCGATTTTTGCAGCTTTTGTGCTTGCAAGGAAAGGGGGGCTAGCCCAAGGCAGAACGGCTGTCCGTGCTGGGAACTTCAAACTGCCTTGTGCAGGACAAAGTAGGTCTCTCCCACTCTGATCAAAGTTTTGTTTGATTTATTCTTATCACGAGCTGGATCCGTTCACTGTGGACATTAATTGCTTATCAACATTTTAGCTTCTTTTCTTTTTCTCCTCCGAAAAATTATTTACTCAGAGGCTTCTAAAATGGCGCCGAGCAGCCTGGTTTCTCCGGTAATAACGAACACTTTTTGCTAGACAATGCAAATCCTCAAAAGAATTCAAAACAAGAGAGATTGCTTATCATTTGTTTTGGTTTCACAATAGAAGAATTTTACTCCCTTATTAACCTTGCTTATTTGGAAGTTAAATGGTGATGAATCTGCTGAATGGTCTTGTTACAATGTTTACTCACTGAAAGTTTTGCCAAGCCTTAAACTTCAAAATAAAAGCCTCCTTTTTTAAAGCTGCATATTTAGGCAATAGAGTTTTATTAACTGCAGGCAGATAAATTTTGAAATGGCCTCAAAACCAAATATTAACTTGAAGTCGTCACCCTCTACTTCCAGGGGCACATCCTCAGTGCCTGGCACAAAGCTGCAGCCTCCGCTTCCTACGCCCCCTGCTGGGGATGTGTTAACGAAAGAATTTTTTCTGAGTAATCTAAGCGAGGCTCTTAATGCACAGACAATTAAAATGGAAGATAAATTTAGAGATAATAGAGAGGAGAGAAAAGAGGAAATAAAAGAAATGAAAGAAGAAATTAAAAGTGAAATTAAAAGTGAAATAAAAGGACTCAAACAGGAGCTGTATGAGAAATTTGAGGCTAAGGTTGATAAAATTAGAGACGACATGCTGAGTCTTGTAACTGTATTAACAGAACATATTTCTGGAGTGGAAGATACTCTAGAGGCTCTTAATGATGTCAATGCTAACTTGACATTGAAAACAGAGGTGGTGGAACAAAAAGTGGAAAATGCTGAAAAAGAAATTATTATGATACAGTACCGACAAATGGAGTTCGCATTAAGAGTAAGGGGGCTGCGTGAGGAGAAACAGGAGAACCTGAAACAGATCCTATCGGAAGCTTTTGACCGCCTGATGGGAAGACCAGGGACCAATCAAGGCTGGCAAATTGACAAAGCTTACCGCGTCAACTCCTGGCTGGCAAAGCAGAAGCAGCTTCCTCGAGACATCGTTATATATTTTACTACAAGAGAGTTTAGAAATATGGTACTGCAAGCATCTTACAACACTAAGTTTCAAATTGGCGGTCAAGACCTGGTTGTTTTGAAAGAGATACCACCTCCAATGCTAAGAGCCAGGAGAGACTACGCTTTTTTGGTCGAAGAACTCAGAAATCGTCAGATACAGTATAGATGGGATGCACCATTTGGCATCATATTTACATTTGATAAGCAAAGGTACCGCCTCAACTCTGTATGGAAAGCCCGAGATTTTTATTATAATATATTGAAGGCCGGACACCCTGCACCATCTGGACCCAGAGAAAGACCACAAGAAAGACAGGATAGACAGCAAACTACACAACCATCAGACAAGATGGAGCATCTTTCTTCTCTAGAAGTGCAAGGTGCTATGGAACCAAGACCTAGCCGCATGACTACTAGACGTATGGAGAAACAAGCTAAAAAGCAACAGCATCAACAATCATCGGCCATCGATCAAGGATCTACAACAACAAATCTGGAAGCAATGGGAGGAGCTAGACCTAAGGTTAAACAGGCCGTGCAGGAAGCTCTAAAAATGCTTCAACCAACCAAAAATGACAACTAAGATCTTAACATGGAATGTCAATGGACTGAACTCTCCACAGAAGAGGAAGAAAATATTTCATTATCTCAAACAGTTTAAGAACGATGTAATTTGTTTGCAAGAAACTCATATCAAGTCAACTGATCAAAAATATTTGATCAACTCAAAACTTGGTCAACATTTTGCAGCTTCTGCTATGGAAAAGAAGAATGGTATAGTTGTATACTTAAGAAAAGATATGAAAGCTGAATTAATAGAAGCAGATCCCTTCGGAAGATATATTGCTTTAGACTTAATCTTAGAAGGGAAAAAGACATTACTTTTGGGAATTTATGCTCCCAATCAACAGCAAGATAGATTCTATAGAAATCTTCATGCTAAATTAGTACAGTGGGACTATAGTTCCTGTATACTATTGGGTGACTGGAATGGAGTGATAGACACTAAGAGAGATAAGAAGATTTCCCGCCTAAATACCAAGATGCGAGCAAAGTTACCCAAATCTTTCTTTGACATTATGGATGATTTTGAATTGAGAGATATTTGGCGAGAAAGAAATGCAGAGGAATATGACTTTACTTTCTTCTCGGACAGGCATCAATCCCTTTCAAGGATTGATTTTATCCTAACCACTAACGATTTGCTTTCTAGGGTCAAGAAAACAAAGATTGCAGTTAGGGTCCTTTCTGACCATAATCCAGTTTGGATGGAGTTGGGAAGGGTAGTGCAGGCAAGAAGGTCTTGGAGATTGAATGAAAACTTATTTAGATATGAAAAGTATATTAATGATTGTAAAAAATTACTATCTGAATATTTTGTTTTGAATATGAATAAGGGTGCATCTATGGAATTTGTATGGGACGCAAGCAAAGCGTATATGAGAGGAGTTTTGATGAATATAAATAAAACACATAGAAATAAGCAAGGGTTAAAACGAACAGAACTGGAAGAGGAAATTAAGAGAAAAGAGCTGGAGTTAACAAGGAACCCAGACGATACAAAGGTTAAGGAAGCTATTAACATATTAAAATCTCAATTTGACATGTTGATCTCTGACCAGGTGGCTACTAATCTATTATATGCAAAACACAATACTTTTTGTAATGCAAACAAACCTGGCAGATGGTTAGCTTATCAGATTAGGAAAAAAAGGAAAACTCGAAATATATCTAAACTGTTTTACAGAGGGAAGGAGGTGTTTCAACAGGAAGAGATTCAAAAGGCTTTCTGGGAATTTTTTACAGAACTGTATAAAGGGGATAAAATTAATGGTTTAGACATAGACAAATATTTAGACAAAGAGAAAATACCTTCAGTTAGAGAAGAACACAGGCAAAAATTGAATCAACCAATAACCTCGGGGGAAATCCTGCAGGTAATTAAGCAATTAAAGTTAGGGAAAGCACCAGGTACAGATGGCTTGACAGCGGTTTACTATAAAAACTTACAGTTAGAAATGGTAGAACCTCTTAGAGAATTATTTAATATGATTCAAACGGAAGGTAAAGTCCCTCCATCTTGGAAGACAGCGTTTATATCTTTGATACCCAAAGAAGAACAAGATACTACTCAACCCAAAAATTATAGACCTATTTCATTACTGAATGTAGATTATAAAATTTTTACTAAAATATTAGCAAATAGGTTAATGTTGGTCACTCAACAATTGATACATACGGACCAAACAGGTTTTATACAAGGGAGACAGATGAAAAGTAATGTTAGATTAATTATTAATGCATTAGAATATTTGGGAAAGAACAACCAGATCCCTGCTGCGTTTATATTTTTGGATGCTGAGAAGGCCTTTGATCGAGTTAACTGGCAATTTCTGTTGAAGATACTGCAAAAAATGCAGATAGGAGATAATTTTCTACAGTCAATCAAAGCAATATACCAACAGCAAACAGCACAAATTATAGTCAATGGAAGTCTAACAGACTCTTTTCAAATTGGAAAAGGTACAAGACAGGGCTGTCCTTTGTCCCCATTATTGTTTACTATAACTTTGGAAGTATTGTTGAATAAAATACGGGGCTTGGATGGTTTAAAAGGGATCAAGATTAGGCAGCAAGAATATAGAGTCCGCGCTTTTGCGGATGATTTGGTCATAATATTGGAACAACCGCAGGAATCTAGTATGGTTTTAATGAATATGATTAATCAATATGGTCAAGTGTCGGGCTTTAAAATAAACTTAGGAAAAACCAAAATATTAGCTATAAATATGAATATTAAACAAAAGGAAGAATTAGGAGTGATGCTAGGATGTGAGGTAGTTAAAAAAGTTAAATATCTTGGAGTTAACATTTTAACTTCAAATGGGAAATTATATAAGCATAATTATGAACCACTTTGGCATAGCATACAGACAGAGATGAAAAAATGGGAGAAACTGCACTTATCTTTGCTGGGTAGGATAGCGGCAGTGAAAATGAACATTTTACCAAAATTTTTATTTCTCTTCCAAATGTTACCTATACTTAAAAAAGATGCGAACCTTTTAGAATGGCAGAAGGGTATCAACAAATTTGTGTGGGCAGGAAAGAAGCCGAGGGTAAAGATGAAAATAATGCAAGATGTACGTGAGAGAGGAGGATTGAAACTACCTAATTTAAAAATATATTATGATGCAGTGGTATTATCTGTAATTAGTGACTGGATTCACTTAACCAATGATAGAATATTGAACATTGAGGGACACGATCTGGTATTTGGTTGGCATGCTTACCTGTTATTCAACAAAAAATTGGATAAGAACTTTAAAAGTCATATTTTAAGAAATGCTTTATTGCGGGTCTGGAAGAAATATCAATATAAATTAAATGACAAGATACCCATGTGGGCAATTCCTAGACACGCAATTGAAAATATGAATACAGCACAAAAACAGGACAGAATTACCTACAGACAGCTTCTTACCTCGGAAAGGGGGGTATTACAATTAAAATCTTTAGAGGTATTAAAAGAGGAGAAGGTAGTTCAAACATGGTTCCAGTATGGGCAATTACAGGCTAGGTGGAAAATAGATCAAAAAATTGGTTGAGGATAACTTGTTTAAACAAATAAGAGATCAAAGCTTAATGCATATAAAGAGGATATATAATGTATTAATACAGATGGATTCGGAAACAGAATTAGTTAAAGATTGTATGATAAAATGGGCTCAAAATATTGAGGAACCAATAATGTTGGATACATGGGAAAGAATCTGGGTAAGAAATGTGAAATTTACACAAGCTCAAAATCTGAGAGAAAATTTTTACAAGATGTTCTATAGATGGCATTTAGATCCTAAAAAGTTGGCTTCTATGTATCCGAATGTACAGCCTAAATGTTGGAGATGTGGTTCTCTCGATGCTACATATTATCATATATGGTGGACCTGCCAAAAGGTTAAAGCATTTTGGATAAAAATATGGTGGGTCATGCAAAATGTTTTTAAAAGAAGGATAAAGTTTAGTCCTCAGCTATTTTTACTAGGTATATGTACTGACTTTACAGTGGTAGAGACCAACTTGACTCTTCACCTGATAACTGCAGCAAGACTGTTGGTGGCGCAATATTGGAAGAAGGAAGACTTGCCTACAATTCAAGAATGGACATTGAAAGTAACAAACTTAGCTGAAATGGCTAAAATATCGGCATATCTCAAAGATCATTCAAATGAGAGATATAAACGAGACTGGAAAAAATGGATTGACTATATACAAAATAAATACGGGACTAAGAAATTCCAGTTAGCCTATGCTTAAGATCAGGAATGATTTAAATTGTTTAAAGTTAGTTCAGTAAGAAGAAGCTAAGGTCAATCTAGAATGTCATTAATTTCTTTATTTCTTTTTTCTCAATAGATTTTAGACTGTGTTAGTTAAAATTCTATACCGTGTACGGGTTCTGGGAAGTCGGGGGGGGGGAAGGAGGAGGGGGGGTGGGGGGGTGGAGGGAGGGAGGGGTACACACACACAAAAAAATTGTACTTCAATGTTTTAATGATTGACAAATGATGACATATTTGTGTTTTTTTTTAAAGAACAAAGTTATCTCACACCTGACATTTGGAAGAATTATGATTGGACTGTGCATGGGATGCCAAGGGGAGGGGAATGAATTATACAATATATTATTTGCTTTCGCGCCTAAATAATCAGACTTCGCTTTGCTTCGCTTTGCTTCGCTTTGCTTCGCTTTGCTTCGCTTTGCTTCGCTTTGCTTCGCTTTGCTTCGCTTTGCTTCGCTTTGCTTCGCTTTGCTTCGCTTTGCTTCGCTTTGCTTCGCTTTGCTTTGCTTCGCTTTGCTTTGCTTCTGTTCATTTATAATTAGTAAAAGTACACTTGATTTCTATCAATGGAGTCTTGTGGTCTTCTTTCCTGATTATCGAATGAAGGAGTGCTGACATTTAAGCGAAGTCTCACACTCCACCCCACCAGGAGCTACAACCTACCGAGGGGGGTGTTCTCACAAGAAGAAAAAGAATGTCTTTGCATGTGAGTGATGAAGAGGAATCTGAGGAGTTGGATTCAGGAGTCACGAGAAGGAGACTGAAAAAGAAATCAGCTGAATGGGATGATGCTGGGGACGAAGATTACAAATTGTCCCAGGCAAAGCGGTTCCTTGAGGAAGCGATATCCGAGCGCAAGACCCGTGGGAGAGCAATGGAAGGGGAGCAAGCAGAAGAAATTGGACAAAGGTACTCCATGCATAGATTAAGGGAGGGTGAAGAGGCCGAGGGTGGTTGGGAGCAAGGAAACCCAGAACCAGCCTCCCCTCCCCCAGCCAGGGCTGCTGCAAGAGTAGGGGTGGGGGGCCAGGCAACGCCGAATGGCAAAAGTCCCTCCCTTAACAGTGAAATATAATGGCGATCCCAAAAGGTTAGAGTTATTTGTCATACAGATTAGGAATTATATGGAAATTTATGGTCCGGATTTAGAAACGGATGAGATGAAAGTAAGAATGGTCTTACTCTCATTGGAAGACAAAGCGGCCGACTGGATGGAGAACTTACACCAATGCAATTTCCCTCTCCTGAGGAATTTTAATGACTTTATGGCTACAATGAAGAGGAGGTTTGATGACCCGCTGATTGAGAAATGCGGGTGAAATTTATGGCCCTAAAGCAGGAAAATAGACCGGTGGCTGAATACATTCAGGATTGTCAACAGCTGTCAGCCTGCATGAGGGGATGGTCAGAAGAGGCTTTATTACATCAGTTTGCCTTGGGATTGAATGAAAACATCAATGGGTCTGTCCAGAATTTCTTTGCATACATGCAAGGCCACATCAATTGGAAGGAAAAGATGGATAAAGAAATTCCCATTCTGGCAAAAATCTAATGTAGCAAGTCCTTTTGTTTTGGGTAGTAGGCTGGATAGCAATTTGTTTTTCATTTCAGTGGATCTTTATTTGATTTTGTTTTCATCCACTCAAACCAATAATGTGGATGAATGATCTAGGTTTAGGGGATATTTCTATCCAACCCTTGTCATGGTCGCATCATTTCCTCATCAGGCTTGACTTCCATACTGCTACCCCTCTCCACAGGGAGGCGGGACCGACTAGATGGTTCCGCCCCAGGCGCCTGATGGATCCTGAAAGTTCCTGATGGAGCTTGGGACTTTTCCTGAATCCCTTGCTCACAACTTGACCAAAGCCTGGGATTGGGTGACCACTAGGGCTTGGGATCATGTTGTGCCTTTGCGGCCTCTGACCCGGTGTCGATCCCAGGTAGCTCCCTGGTTTACCGAGGAGCTCCGGGAGATGAAATGCTGGAAAACATGCCTAGAGAGTGGTTGGAGGGCCAGCCGGTCTGAATCTGATTGAACGCTAGTAAGAATTCATATTAAATCCTACTTAGTGGCGATAAAAGCGTCAAAACGGCAACATTTTTCCACTCTTATCGCATCCACAGATAACTGCCCAGCCGCCCTGTTTAGGGTGACCTGCTCCTTACTTAACCAAGGAGCTGGGAAAGACCCCTTGCATGGTAGGGCTGAATAATTTGTTCAGTATCTGCAGGATAAAATCGCTCAGATCAGGACAGGCTTGGACACTGACTGGGTAGATTCGGTTGAGTCGACGGGGATGAATCTGATGGAGACCATCGGGGATGAGTTTGACCCTGTGACCCCCGAGGGCATGGACAGGATTATGGGAATACTCAGTGCTGCCACTTGTGTGCTGGACCTGTGTCCCTCTTGGTTAGTCTCGGCTTCCCGGGAGGTGACACGAGGCTGGCTCCAGGCGATTACCAACACTTTGTTGAGAGAGGGGTTCTTTCCCACCGCCTTGAAGGAGGCGGTGGTGAGGCCCCTCCTTAAGAAGCCTTCCCTAGACCCAGCTTCTTTAGCCAAATATCGTCTGGTCTCCAACCTTCGCTTTGTAGCAAAGGTTGCTGAGAATGTGGTAGCACGTCAGCTTCCCCAGTCCCTGGATGAAGCTGTCTACCTGGATCCATTTCAGTTGGTTTTCAGGCCCAGATACAGCATGGAGACAGCATTGGTCGCATTGGTCGATGATCTCTGGCAGGCCCGGGACAGGGGCTGCTCCTCTGTCCTGGTCCTATTAGATCTCTCAGCGGCTTTCGATACCATCGACCATGGTATCCTACTACGACGACTCGAAGGGTTGGGAGTGGTTACGGTGGTTCTCCTCCTACCTGTCGGATTGGTCATAGTTTGTGTTGACTGGAGGGCAGGGATCGACCCCGAAGCATGTCACTTGTGAGGTGCCCCAGGGGTCGGTTCTCTCACCCCTCCTGTTCAACATATATATGAAACCACCATATGGTTTTGGATGAACCATATGCCTGGATCATCCGTGGTTTTGGGGTACGGTATCATCAATATGCTGATGATACCCAACTTTTCATCTCTACCCCAAACCACCGAAACGATGCCCTCGATGTGATGTCCCGATGCCTGGAGGCTGTGCGGATCTGGATGGGGAGGAACAGGCTCAAGCTCAATCCCTCCAAGACAGAGTGGCTGTGGTTTCCGTCATCCCGATTTGTGCATCTTGTTCCATCTTTGTTGATAGGGGGAGAAATTTTAGCCCCCTCAGAGAGGACCCACAATCTGGGCGTCCTCCTGGATACGCGGCTTAGTTTAGAAGAACACCTGATGGCCGTGACCAGGGGGGCCTTTTACCAGGTTCGCCTGGTAAGTCAGTTGCGCCCCTTCCTGGATTGGGATGCTCTGTGCACAGTCACTCATGCCCTCATCCTTTCTTTCCTGGACTACTGTAACACTCTCTACATGGGGCTGCCCTTGAAGAGCACCCGGAAGCTTCAACTGGTCCATAATGCGGATGCGCGGGTTATCATGGGTGCACCTAGGTACTCCCATGTTACACCCCTTTTAGGTGGCCTGCACTGGTTGCCGGTTGTCTTCCGGGTGCGATTCAAGGTACTGATTATGATCTTTAAAGTGCTCCATGGCTTATGCCCAGGGTACCTGCGAGACCACCTATTGCCACCTATTGTCCAGTGTCATCCCACAGAGTTGGCCTCCTCAGGGTACCGTCAGCCAGACAGTGTGGGCTAGTGACCTCCAGGGGGAGAGCCTTCTCTGTGGGAGCGCCTTCCCTCTGGAATGAGCTGCCCCCGGAGCTTCATATAATCCCCAACCTCCGGTTCTTCCGACGCACCCTAAAAAGTTGGCTTTTCCAGCAAGCCAGCCTGGCCTGAATAAAACAAAATAAATTATTGATCACTGTTAATTTAAATTCAATTTTTTTTAAAATGTCATTGTCAATTTTAATTGGGTTTGGGATATTCTATTTAATTTTTTTTTAACTTTTGTATTATGTCTTTCTTTTAATGTTGTATGCCACCCTGAGTCCTTGGGAGAAGGGTGGCATATAAATCTAATAAACCTAAACTTAAACCTAATACAGGGGTTATAAAAATAAGGCAAAATATCGACTTCCGGTGGGCGGAGCCTGACAGGGAGTTGTTATTCTTAACAGCTCTGGAATCTTGGCATCGTTAAACTGTTCAAACAGCAATCCATCAAGCTGTTTAGCAATTTATTTACCCTCTCTTCGGGACTAGAAGAGAGAGGTGAGAAGCTATGCACCGGAAACCCTCTAACTAACCCTCTCAGCCTAAACTCTGG
Organism: Thamnophis sirtalis; assembly: GCF_051295495.1. NCBI lineage: Eukaryota > Metazoa > Chordata > Lepidosauria > Squamata > Natricidae > Thamnophis > Thamnophis sirtalis. The sequence continues at coordinate 54,803,182 of NW_028261381.1, forward strand.
GAGGAAGGGGGAGGGCACCGGCAGCAGCATAGCAGCTCCACGCCAGTGCTCATTCTGCCTTTTGTTGCAGAACGAAGGTTTTTGCTCATCCTCAGCACAAATGATTTACTGTGGACTTCAAGCCGAGCTGAACCAATATCTGTGAACATCTAATTGTATGTATAAATCCTTAGCTCCATTGGTAAAGAATTCCCTTTGCTAATTACTTGCTGAAAGTTCTACAAAAATGGCGCCGAGCTGTGTAGGAGGGGCGAGACTCGGATAGAATTTTTGCTAAGCCTAGAAGTGATTTATTACCAAGAAGTGATTTATTATCAAACCAAATAGAAATCGCTGTATAATTGGACTGCCTAGACTTTTTAACTGACTAAAGTAGATTTAACTTGAGATGGCTTCTAAGCAAAAATTTCCCCCTCCTCCTCCTCCCGCATCAAAAAGTGCCGGAACTTCCCCAGCGCCTTCTACTAAATTACAGTCATTATTTCCTCCTACTTCTGCAGGGGACCCCTTGACAAGGGAAATTCTGCAGAAAGAATTAATTGATGCGTTAAAAAATCATGCTGATACGATGGAAGCCAAACTTAAGGAAGAGATAGCTGCTTCTAAAAAACAGATTTCTGAAGAACTTATGACATGTAATCAAATGATTAGAGGGGACTTTCTGATGGCTCTGAATTCTCTATCTGGCTATACACATGGGCTTGAAGAAAAGTTAGAAGATCTTAGCGACTCTAATACGAACCTGGTAATGAAGATGGATGTGGTCCAGCAAAATGTCAGCGATGCAGAAAATGAAATCATAATGTTACAGTATAGACAAATGGAATTTGCTTTAAGGATAAGGGGCCTCCCTGAAAATACACAAGAGAACCTGAAACAGATTCTCTCTGAAGCCTTCGACCTGATGGTGGGAAGGTCAGGAGGGAATTTTGACTGGCAAATCGATGTGGAGAAATCCCCCCCAGCAGTCCTGAAACACCCCCCCTGCCCCAGGAGTGAGGGCATGGGGAAGTTTTGCAGGCAAAGCCAAGCCTTTCACTTGTTTCCGCTGTGGAAATGAGGGGCATCGCGCTGTGAATTGCCGCGTCAAATTGGCTCAACCTGCCCCACCCCCCCAGAGGGAGGGAAAATCTGTGAGAACTCCAAGCAAGAGAAAGGAAGCTGCTTTCGCTGCTGAGAATGTTTCCCAACACTTCCAGCCAGAGGAAGAGGGAGGCGTGAGCCCCAGCTCGTCTGACGAATCGGATGGGGAGGAGTCTCATCGCTGGGTAAGTTCCAGAACTAGCCCTATGCTTATCCCGATTGAGCTTAGAGTGCCATCTTCTGGCGCAACTGAAAAACTTTTAGCTCTGCTAGATTCAGGCTGTTCCCGCTGCATGATAAGCCCCGAGATGGTGGAAAAACTGGGCTTGAAGTTAAGAACTTTGAAAACCCCTATTGTTTTCTGCCAAATTGATGGTTCTATTGCGGGAGGCGGCCCTGCTCATTTTTCTACAGAACCCATAGAAATGAGGATGGGTATCCACCAGGAATTAATAACTTTTATTGTGGCACCTGGGATGGACCGACCCCTTATTTTGGGCCTCTCCTGGCTTCGTAGATGGAACCCACGCATTAACTGGAGAGAGGGTTGGTTACAAATTCGCACAAACATACCCCCTGAGAGGAAGGTTGAGACTTCAGACTCTGACGCTACTACCCCCACATTGGCAGTCAGGGGGCAGGAGAGAATTGAGGGGGAGGAAAACATTCCAAAAGAGTATTGGGACCTCAGGGAGGTTTTTAGTGAAAAATCTTCTGATAAATTACCCCCCCACAGACCCACAGATTGCACCATTGACATTTTACCTGGAGTAAAGCTTCCAAAGCCCCAAATATATTCAATGTCCCCTAGAGAAATGGAGGAAATGAGGAAATTCATCGATAAGAACTTAGAAAGGGGTTTCATTGAACCGGCAAGACCCAAAGTGGCAGCTCCAGTATTGTTCAGAGAAAAGAAAGATGGCTCCCTGAGATTGTGTGTGAACTTTAAAAACCTGAACGTGATATCATCTCAGAACCTCTACCCATTGCCACTGATGAAGGACATGCTGGCCCAACTGGGGAAGGGCTGTATTTTCACTAAGTTGGACTTAAGGGAAGCGTATTATAGAGTCAGAATTAAGGAGGGGGATGAATAGAAAACTGCTTTCAACTGTCCCCTTGGTTGTTTTCAATTTCGCGTAATGCCGTTTGGCCTATAGGGGGCGCCAGCGGTTTTCATGCAGCTGATTAATGAGGTTTTACATGACCACCTTTACAAAGGTGTTATCGTCTATTTATATGATATCCTTATTTACACGGAAACACGTAAAGAACACGTGAAGCTGGTTCGTACAGTGCTGAAGAAACTTCGGGCGGCTGAACTCTACGCCAAATTATCCAAGTGTGAATTCCATCAGGAGAAGGTTGATTCCCTGGGCTATTGCATCTCCCACAAAGGTATTGAAATGGACCCCGCTAAGGTCAAGGCGGTCACCGAGTGGGAGGCCCCTCGTACATGCAAGCAATTGCAGAAGTTGGGTTTTGCTAATTTCTATCGTCAATTTATCCCGTCCTTTGCTAAGATCGCCCTCCCAATAACTAACCTCCTTAAGTCTAAAGGTGGTGTGAAACCCAAACCTAGTAAGCCGCTGGATTGGACTATGGACTGCCAAGCTGCTTTTGAGAAGTTAAAGCGGCTTTTTGTGGAGGAACCATTCCTCAAACACTCGGACATGGACGCAACTTTTGTGGGCCAGGCTGACGCCAGTGACGTGGCTGTGGGAGCTGTCTTACTTCAGACTAATAGCCAAGAACAGTTACAATCCTGCACTTACACCTCTCGCAACTAACTGACACGGAGAGACGTTGGGCCATTTGGGATAGATTTTCAATAGATTTAATTTTACTGTGAAATACATTCCAGGTGGCAAGAATTTTATGGCTGATGCGTTATCCAGACTTCCTCAATACAACTGTTCTAAGCTCAGTGTGGTCCAGCCTGTCATTCCCGCGACGAGCCTTGCTGCTCCTATTGTTACTAGAAGCCAAGCAACTTTTAAGGTGGAGGTCACTCAGGACTTTCTTTCTGACCTAAAAAAAGCCCTTACTGGAGATGACTGGTTCCGGCAGCACATGGATGAATGCACTATGAAGGATGAGCTGCCTTGGATTGGGGCGAAGTTATACGGTACCTTAGAACCGTTGTTCTTCAACGGGCTCATGACTCCCGGATGACAGGGCATTTTGGATTCGTCAAGATTCTCCACTTCATCAAGCAGGAATTTTGGTGGCCCTCTTTGAAAAAGGACATTGAGAAATATGTTGCCAGTTGTCCTGTTTGTGCTGCTGCTAAATGCCCTCCGGGTAAGCCCCGGGGTTACTCCAAGCAGTGGCTCGCCCAGTGGCCCCATGGAAGGAGATCTCCATGGATTTCATTGTCGAACTTCCTGAGAGTCAGGGGCACACTGTCATCTGGATTGTTACCGACTTGTTCTCCAAACAGGTCCATTTTATCCCTTGCTCCAAGATTCCTTCTGCTAAATCTCTCGCTAAGATGTTCATCTCCCATGTTTACTGCTTGCATGGTGTGCCCAACTGCATCATTTCGGACAGGGGTGTTCAGTTCACCTCCCTCTTCTGGAAAGAGTTTCTGAAGCGGATTGGCTCCGCCCAGGGGTTAAGCTCCTCCCACCACCCTCAGACTAATGGGGCTTGTGAAAGGACTAATTCTGTACTAGAACAATATTTACGTTGTTTCATCAACTACCGACAGGATGATTGGGTGGATTTGTTGCCTCATGCTGATGTGGCTTACAATAATTCCATGCACAGCAGCACTGGTTTTACCCCTTTTCATGTGGTGTTTGGCCAAGATTTTGTGCCTATTCCTGAGATTCCTCGTGAGCAACCCCAAGTGTCGTTGCTGTCCAAGTGGAGTGATCGCCTTCGGGACATTTGGCCTTTGGCTCTCCAAACTCTGGATGCTGCGCACCGCGCTCATAAGAAACAGGCTGATAGAAAACGGACTAAACCCTATGAGTACAAAGTTGGTGATCAAGTTTATTTGTCCACTAGATTTCTTCAGATGCCCCAAAAGTCGAGGAAATTGGGGCCCAAATATGTTGGCCCGTTTCCCATTATCAAAATCATCAACCCTGTTTCTGTCCGGCTCCAGTTGCTTAAGCATCTCAACCGGGTTTACCCTGTTTTTCATGTTAACCTCCTGAAGCCTGTCTGCACTTCTTCTTTGAGACCACCTCTCCCTCCTCCACCCGCTCCACTTTTGATTGAGGGTGAACAACATTTTGAGGTCCGTGAGATTTTGGACTCTCGTAGGCGGCGAAACCGTGTCCAGTACCTGGTGGCTTGGAAGCATTTCTCCCCTTCTCACACTGAATGGGTTGATGGGTCCCATGTTTGAGCGCCTCGTCTGCTCCGAAAGGTCTACTCTGTTTAGCCTGACAAACCCTGACTTTGGACGTTCTCCTAATTTTCCTTTCCTTTTGGTTTTTTTTTCCCTTCCCCTTTCCCTCTTTCATGTCTTATTGTTTGTCTGTTTGTTTGTGTTCTTTTCGTTTCTGCAGGTCTGACCACCCTTTTCTGGAGGAGGGCTGGATGTCAGCCTCTGCTTTGCTGCTGCTTCGGCTGCCATTGAAATGGGGAGGAGGGGGGCATGGTATTTGGGAGGGGAATCATGATGTGCTGGAGGAAGTTTCTAGACACTCATCTGACCATCTTACTGTGCATGTGGAAGAAGGGAGTTTCCCGCCAAGGCTAACTGTCCAGCATTCCATCCTGGTGATGACTTTTGAAGTTATCTCCCACCTGACAGTTGGGTGCATTATAATTGGACTATGGACTGGGGTGCCAAGGGGAGGGGATTGAATTATACATGATATTCTTTGTTTTCGCGCCTAATTAACCAGATTCAGCTTAGCTTTGTTACTCTTCGTTTATAATTAGTAAAAGTACACTTGATTTCAAACAAATGGAGTTGAGTGGCTTCTTTCCTGATTCTTAAATGAAGTTGCAGCTGACACAAACAGCCTTTCCATATTACAATTCTCTCTGAAAATACTCCCATCTTCTCCAGAAGAATTTCTGGACTGTTGACTATGTAAATACTTGCTGTTTCTATCACAAATGGGCTAGCTATCATGGAATAAAATTCCAGTTTTTTAATTCCTCCTATGTTTTTCTTTCCTGCCATTTTTTTCCCATGACAGAGGGATGTCAGTAAAGAGGAATTTCCCCTTACCTCTAAAAAAGTCAAAAATAATTTCTTTACAACAACAAAAAAAACCTAGACGATATTTGGTGTTTTGAGATCTGCTGCTAAAATCCTCATTAGAATCTTTATTTCTCTGAACTGCTCCATTTCTAAAATCATAAATTAACTTACTGCATCATTGTTATGGTTTAAAATAGCCAGGATAGCCAAAATACATATATTTTCCCTGAGAAGTTATTTATTTTCTATAGTTAATTCCAAGATCTAGTAATAAAAGTCAGTACACCAAATTTATCTGCACCCTTAATTTATTTATTGATTAGAAACTTTTTCCACCTTTATTATTTTATAAGTAACGCAAGGCAGTGGACATACAATATATACAGTTAATACTCCTTCCTCCTCTCTTTCCCCCCCACAACAATCATCCTGTAAGGTAGGCTGGGCTGAGAGAGAGTGACTGACCCAAAGTCATCCAGCTAGCATTCATACCTAAAATGGGACTAGAACTCACAGTTTCCTGGTTTCTAGGCTGACACAATAACCACTGTACTAAACAGTCTCTCATAATATAATCTGCTATAACTTTTTTACACCAAAACCTTATAAAGATTTTTGCTGTTGATTTCAAATGTTTAAGCTTATGCTTATGATTAATTATGCTTATGCTTATGCTTATAATTAATTTTTATTTTGCTCAGAATTGAAGATAAACCTCCCCAATGACTTTTCAAGTGTATTATTCTGAAGATCTTGAATAGCTTTAAAATGGCTAATAGGCAATTTCTGAAAGTGATTAGAAAGTGAGGGGTGCAAAGTTAGACTCCTTTAACAGATTCTTCTATGACTAAGAGCAAGATGACTTATCTGCTGTCTCTCAGCACTCAAACCCATGGAAGACAGCTGTCCTATGCTCTCCTCACTAAGAACCAACTGTCCAGAAAAGATTTAGGCGATGTCCTAAACCTTATTCTACTCACTGGTTGCTTTGCCTTTGTTGTGGTTGTTGCCTCCACGTTTGCAGATATGTGTTCAATTCACCATACCTCCCCCAGGAATTGTGTTCCCTAAAGTGCTACTGATGTGCAGCTAAAGGTGTATTCATATCTTGATAGCTTCCATAATCTAAATGGCACATTCTAGTTCTGCTGTTTCAGATGTAACATTGGAAGTGATACAAAGCCCTGTTGTCTAAACCCAAGCCTGAGCAACAACTATTTTCCTAGTTCTAAGAAGTTTCACTATCCTACAACTCTGAATTCATTCTTTTCTAGCTCCTACTTCCTGCCATAACTTCAGGCTTAGATTTGATCAGCCCTTTCTATTATCTTTGGTTCAATCCTGATAATCCATAGATTTCTAAGCATAGTTGCTCTTAAGATTAGAAAACTCCTTCATTTCTTTTATGAACCTTGCCTTTCTTTCAGTTAAGGCATATTTGTTAACACAAGGCCAGGTTAGACTGGCACCATAGGGTCAATTCCTCAGCTTTCCAGGTCCATTAAGTTAAAAGTTGCTATGGTAACTACACACAGCATCTGCCCAAGTACCCTCTTTGCTTTTAGGGACTGAATGTTTGGGACCTTGTTGCAGATGTCTTGTTCTCACAGAGATAAGCAGGAACTGAACAGTAAATATCAGAACACAAAACCCATTCTTGTAGCATAAATTATAACATGGATAGAAGAAATGAAAACAAACTAAATCCTTCTTGCAATTACTGGATTGTAATACAATAGCGCCTACTGATTTCTCTACATTGCTTTTCAAGTCAGGCATAGTAATCAAAGAAGAATAGGCTGTAATTTGAACCGCTATCAGAGACGGCCATGTAATAGTATGCTTTTTAAAAAATGAGTGATCCAGATCATGCTGTTCTAACTAGGGATTAATACTGTCAAGGCCTTGAGATAAGAGAAAGGAGAGGGAATGGATTACAGGAGAACAATAGTAGATGACAGCTCATCAGAATACATATGACTGAGAACAAAATCAATTGGAAAACAGACATTTGATAATCATTCAGACATTGGAATGGGCATTGTTTAACAGCAGGACTTGAAGAAAAGAGGAGTTCAAATGTTTATAAAAATGGAAACAATGTCAGATGCAGAATGAAAAGAGAAGAGATAATGTCTGTCTTTCTGGTTTCGATATTTCATTAAACATCTTTGTCAGCTTTTTCCTTTTTCATATCTCATGCCAAACCATCTCCTTTAGGGCTTGAGGCTAGGGTATATGTTCAAGACTGAAAGCTCTTAATAGAACCTCTCCACACTTCCCCCCTCCACATAATGATATGTGGGAAAGATTTTTGGAGTCGGGAAGAAAAGCATAGACTAGACAACCCTCAAGGAAAAGATATATCACCCCACAGAAGAAAAAGGAATATGGGGAGCATCTCAGAATTGACCATCCCTGGTTCTCTGAAATGTATAGAATAGAATAGAATAGAATAGAATAGAATAGAATAGAATAGAATAGAATAGAATAGAATAGAATAGAATAGAATAGAATAGAATAGAATTCTTTATTGGCCAAGTGTGACTAGATACACAAGGGATTTGTCTTTGGTGCATAAGTTCTCAGTGTACATAAAAGATATGTGATAAATCATGATCATAGTCATCATTAATACATTCTTCGTGAATCATAAGTTTGACAGTGTTGTAGGAATTAGTTGTTTAGCAGAGTGATGACATGTGATAAAAAAAACTGTCCTAGTTCTTCTGATATGCAATGCTCTATAATGTCATTTTGAGGGTAGAAGTTGAAATAATTTATGTCCAGGATGTGAGGAGTCTGTAGATATTTCCACAGCCCTTTTTTTGACTAGCAACGAAGGGGAGGAAATACTATCTGGCTTGTACGTAAATTGCTGTTATTGTAACCTTACAATAAAGATAGTGCCAGTGCTCATGGTTTGTGCTTCTTGTCTGGACTACCTCGGAGGACTGACATCCCTCCTACCAACACCATTTTTTTTAATACACAGAGAACTGTTCAAAATATGGTTTTTGTATTTGGAAAATGAAAAAGTACCTGAATATGGAATGAATCTTTGTATTTGATGATTTACTGGGCCACAGTTTTCATTATTATGATTTTTGATATTTAAAGATAGATAAATATTAGATAGATATTATGATTTTTTTAATTATTATTTTTAAGATTTATGAGGCCATCCAATTCAAATAATGTGATTCTGGGCAGTGTATAGCATAAAAACAAACAATAAACCAAGAAAACCAGCACACCATATAACTTTAAAGCATATATTTTTACATAAATCATAAAATAATAGCCAAGCAACAATCAAAAGAGGACTTTCACTCAATTGTCTCCTACTGACTGGGTCTATTTTTATGTTGTTAATTTAAAACAGTTAGAGTCTGATGATTGAAGTGGCATAAAAGCACTCAAATAAAGAAATGTCATCTATTTTGACTTGTTTATATTGTTCTGAAATTTCACTCCATAACCCTTTTGAAGAAGGAGCTATAGCATGTCTATCACAGAAGTTACTAAGCAAATCTGGTGCTACAGAAGTCGCATATGAAGAGCCACTTGAACTGTATGCAACTGAATATAAGGCATTCTCATCACCCAACTAGATAGCAGAATCTTGCTGACTTTGGCAGATCTGAAAATGACAACAGAGGCAGCAGCAACAAACTAAGACAGGGCTGTGATGGTTTGTAACAGGATGTGGCATCAATATGACATTGTAGGACTGTATAACAAACTGGAAAATCATAAAGTACCCTATCACAAATATTTCTTCTTTCTGCCAAGGAAACTACATGGATATATCTATATGGCATGTATTACTGAAACCTGGCTGGGCCATGAGGGAGGAGTCCCCCTCTCAGAAATGTGCCCAGAAGGGTTTCAGGTGCTCCACCAACCACGACATCAGGGAAGGGGTGGAGGAGTGACAGTTATTATCCGAAGGTCATTAGTTCCTCGCAGGATCCCTGCTCCAGAGATTGTGGGGTGTGAGTCTCTTCTCTTGAAGTTGGACCTTGGGGTTCAAGTGGGCTTGTTCTTGAGGTACGTACTTCCCAGCTACGTCCCAACAGCCCTCCCTGCGCTCCTAGAGACAGTAGCCGGCGTGGCGGTTGAGTTCCCCAGACTAATTGTACTGGGAGACTTCAACCTGCCATCTCTAGGCGAACACTCTGATGGGGCTCAGGAGTTCATGGCTTCCATGACAACCATGGACTTGACCCAGATAATTCAGGGTCCAACTCATAGAGCGGGACACACGCTCGACCTCGTATTTCTCTCGGGGCAATGGAGACATGATCTTGAATTAAGGGGTATAGAGATCTCGCCCTTGTCATGGTCAGATCACTCTGTGCTGAGGCTTGGCTTTAGGAAGCTACTCCCCCATTGCAGGGAGGTGGAACCAATTAAATGGTTCCACCCCAGGCGCCTGATGGACCCGCTGGGATTTCAGAGGGAGCTTGGAGAGATACCCAACTCCCTTGCCCACAGTCCGACAGAATCCTTGGTCGCCGGTTGGAATACTGCGGCAACTGAGGTGCTGGATCGGATTGCGCCTTTGCGGCCTCTCCACGGCAGTGGAGGAGGGCACCTTGGTTTACCGAGGAACTCCGGGAGATGAAGCGCCAAAAAAGATGCCTAGAGTGACGCTGGAGGGCTAGCAACTCCGAATCCAACCAAACACTATTAAGACTATTTATTAGGACTTATTTAGTGGCGATACGGGCGGCAAAATGTGCACATTTTTCCGCTCTTATTGCATCTGCAGAACCTCGCCCAGCCACCCTGTTTAGGATAACCCGTTCCCTCTTGAAGGGTGAGGACACGGGGGAACCCTTACAGGGAAGGGCTGAAGAGTTCGCTCAGTTTCTGTCGGACAAAATCACTCAGATTCGGGCAGACCTGGACTCCACTTGGACAGTACCAGTGGAGATGCAGAGGGAGGGTCTTGATCAGACTTCCTGGAATGAGTTCCAGCTTGTCACCCCTGAGGAAGTGGACAAGGCCATGGGAGCGATGAGTGCCTCCATCTGTTTACTGGACCCGTGTCTCTCCTGGCTGGTCTCGACCAGCAGGGAGGTAACATGAGGCTGGCTCCAGATGATTACGAACGCGTCATTGCAGGAGGGATCTTTCCCACAACCTTTGAAGGAAGCAGTGGTGAGACCCCTCCTCAAGAGGCCTTCTCTGGACCCAGCTATTCTTAAGAACTATCGTCCGGTCTCCAATCTCCTTTTTTGGGGGAAGGTTGTTGAGAAGGTGGTGGCCCTTCAACTCCAATGGACCTTGGATGAAGCAGATTATCTAGACTCCTTTCAGTCTGGTTTCAGGCCTGGATACAGCACCAAAACTGCTTTGGTCACACTGACCGATGATCTCTGGCGGGCCAGGGATAGAGGACATTCCTATAACCTGGTGCTCCTTGACCTCTCAGCGGCCTTCGATACCATCGACCATGGTATCCTTCTGCGACAACTGGAAGAGGTGGGAGTGGGAGGCACCGTTTTACAGTGGTTCTTCTCTTACCTCTCCGACAGGTCGCAGTCGATGTTGGTTGGAGGGCAAAGGTCAACCCCTGGCCCTTTAAATATGGTGTGCCACAGGGCTCGGTCTTGTCCCCCCTCCTATTTAATATCTACATGAAGCCATTGGGTGAGATCATTCATCAGCACAGGATTAAATACCATCAATATGCGGACGATACACAACTGTATCTCTCCGCCCTGTGCCAGCTCAGCATAGCGGTGGATAGCAGTTAGACTTATATACTGCTTCATAGGGCTTTCAGCCCTCTCTAAGTGGTTTACAGAGTCAGCATATCGCCCCCACAGTCTGGGTCCTCATTTCACCCACCTCGGAAGGATGGAAGGCTGAGTCAACCTTGAGCCGGTGAGATTAAAATGGCTGAACTGTAGATAACAGTCAGCTGAAGTGGCCTGCAGTACTGCACCCTAACCACTGCGCCACCTCGGCTCTAAGGTGGATGTGATGTGCCAGTGCCTGGAAGCTGTCAGGATCTGGATGGGAGTGAACAAACTTGTACTCAATCCTGACAAGACCAAGTGGCTGTGGATGCTGCCCCTGAAGGACAGCCCAGATAGCCCATCCCTAATCCTGGGGGGTGAAAATTTACACCCCTCAGAGAGGGTCCGCAACTTGGGGGTCCTCCTGGATCCGCAGCTGACATTAGAACATCATCTGTCGGCCGTGACCAGGGGGGCCTTTGCCCAGGTTCGCCTGGTGCATCAGTTGCGGCCCTATTTGGATCGGGAGGCACTTCAAACGGTCACTCACACCCTCATCACCTCAAGACTTGACTACTGTAATGCGCTCTACATGGGGCTGCCCCTGAAAAGTGTTCAGAGACTACAACTAGTCCAGAACGCAGTCACGCAAGCGATACTGGGTGTACCAAGATACACTCACGTTACACCTATCCTCCGCAAGCTGCACTAGCTTCCTATTGGTCTCCGAACACGATTCAAGGTGCTGGTCAATACCTTTAAAGCTCTACATGGCTTAGGACCTGGATACCTGCAAGACCGCCTACTGCCACATACCTCCCAACAGCCGATAAGATCGCACAGGGTGGGCCTTCTTCAGGTTCCGTCAGACAGACAATGTTGGCTGGTGGCTCCCCGGAGGAGAGCCTTCTCTGTAGCCGCTCCGACCCTATGGAATGAACTACCCCCAGAGATCCGGACCCTACCCACTCTCATGGCCTTCCAAAAGGCTATCAAAACCTGGCTATTCTGGCAGGCCTGGGGCTGTTGACCTCATGACTAAGGTCCAGCCCCAACCAGATTGGGTGCATGATGAGGTTTTAATCTATCTTCTCTGTTTTTTTAAATTCTTTAGTTTTAAGATTTGTTTCTTTTCTGTAACCGCCCGGAGTCCTCCGGGATTGGGTGACCTATAAATCTATTAAATACAAATACAAATATATATTTACCAAGAGTCAAATTCAACACAAAAACTTTCCTCTTACTTATCCTTACTTATATCATTTTAGATGATATATCAGAATGACAATGAAGGAAGAAGGCGGGGCTTAGCAGTGAGAAGATGGAGTTTTAGGCTACTCCTGAAATTCCTCTATACCAAAGGATTTTTGGACGGGTTCTTTGAACCCCAGCTGTCCCGAAGACGACAGTGAAGGTGGGGAGGGACCCAGGACCCCAGAGATAATCGCAAATCTCTGGGGGAGGGTATTAACTCCCCGTGCCAATTCCTTTTTGGATTAGCTTCGTGCTAACTGAAACTGCAGGTCGCCCCTAAGAATGGAAGAAGTGATATCATCTGGTAAGCTGATTTTATTATCCAAGAGAGATTGTTCGTGTTAAAAATTAAGCTAATTGAAAACCAAACCACAAGAAGATCAGCGGCGAATTAGCTTTTCTAATGGATTTATGACTGGTGGTTACTTTACCTCTTAAATGCTTCAAGAAACTCTGCGATATCCTCCCCCCTCTGAATCTCCCTAAGTGGATCGTAAAACTTATCTCCTACTAATTAGCCCGTCACGATTCAACATTTTTATTACTTTACTATCCAGCTCTGTTTACAACTAGATAAGATTGACAGCCGGTAAGAGACTAAAAAAAAAAAGTAAAAAGTGCTTTGAAGCCTCTGGGGGAAAAAAAAGAGAGCTTTTATTTTAACTACGACACATCATGGCGTCCCAAGATACCTCTAAGACTCCATTTCAGACTCTTTTCTCTGCGTGTAGAGAACTTTTTCATTCTTACCAAAGATTGGAAAGAAAACTGGATCAATTGATTCTAAAATATGAAGCCAAAACTGAGAATGTTGAATGCTTAAATGTTCCTGAAACACAAACGGAAAATGTGAGAAATGGTGTCTGGTCTATCTCAGAGGAAGAGAAGAGGGAGGAAGCCATAAAGACGATTCATTTAAAGAGACAGTGTGCAGAAGGAATGGAGAATCCACCTTTGAGAATTAAAGTTAAATTGGGAAGCTTTATAAGCCAAGAACAACTTTATTATTTCATCACTGACATTCAGAATCCAAAGGTGCCGAAATATTCTTGTTTGGACTTGCTTATGGAAACATTTGGTAAATTTATTCAACGAATGGCTACTGGACGGAGGAAACCTTGTGGCTGGAGGGACACAGGCTGACAGATGGGACAATATAAATTAAAATTAGCTAGATCGGATTACTTTAATTTGTAATAGATATAGCTGAATAATGACTGATATGGATAGCAATATATATAATTTGGAACTGGCTGATAGATTGTTGAATACAATTGAAAACTAGTTAAACCTAATTGCTTTTCTGTGTAACAAATATTGTTGAATAATAATTGATATTGATAGCAATGTATATAATGTGGAGTTGATATGATAATTAACAATTGGATATGAGAAAATACTTTTAGATTACACATAAAGAGTATTAACTATAATAATTAGCACTATTAAAAAACTAAATAGAGTCCGTACAATCAAATGTTAATTAATACTGGGAAAATGTTATGATATATGATATAATTGAATATTATGGATGTTTAGCTAAAATAATTGCTTTTTTGTGTAACAAATATTGCTGAATAATAATTGATATTAATAGTAATGTATATAATGTGGAGTTGATATGATAACTAACAATTGGATATGAGAAAATACCTTTAGGTTATACATAAAGAGTATTAACTATAATAATTAGCACTATTAAAAAACTAAATAAAATTCATATAATTAAATGTTAATCAATATTGGGAAAATGTTAGGATATATGATATAATTGAATATTATGGATGTTTAGTTAAAATAGAATATGAGGATTTGATGATAATAGAGGTTTTTACAAATAAGTAAATGAACTGCCAGCATGTGTTATGGACTAATTCCTTAGCATAACTAAGGATGAAGGATGTTTAAATAATTATAATAATTAAAACCGGAGGTATAATGATGTTGATATGGCAAATATTCGAGTTAAGATACTTGAATTAATGGGAGTCAATGGAAGAGAAGCACCAAAACATGTTGTAACCAGTTGATATACTTCTTATTTTTTCATAATAGACACCTGTGTTTTGTTTTGTTTTTCTGATTGTTGTTTTTGTCTTTTTCTGTATTATCTGTAATTGATTGATATATTAAGAAAGATGTTGTACCAGTTTTAAACTAAAACTAAAAAAATATTTAATAAAAAAAAAAAGAATGACAATGAAAAGAGTTGCTTTGCAAATGTTACCAACGCATTCTAAAATGTTATATTGATTTATTTATAAGAAAACTGAATAAACTATTGGTAGCAGACATTCCCTGAAATGTCATGCATACCTAGAAATAACTCCTGTTATATTTAGCATGGCTATATTCATATAGAATAATTTTATTATAAAAACAATTAGGATACATTGTCATCTAAAATGCCAGGAGTTTTTCTTTTCTTTTTTCTTAGATGAAATTTCAAAAGGTTTTAAATTATAAAAATATTTCCCTTATTAACCATTATATACAAGCTACTTCTACAAAAAATGTCTAAATACATCTATTAGTATCTATCCATCATCCATCCAATCATCATCTACCTATCTATGAAAAATAATGTAGTAAACCTCTAAATAAATATATAAAGTGTATAGTTTTGCACAACATGAGTTTAAATCTTTTATCTTAAATTTTTAAATGTTTCTTTTATCTTGCTTGTAAGCCGCCCAGAGTCCCAAGGGAGTGGGCGGCATTCAAATTTTATTAAATTGAAATTGAAATTGCCTTTAAAAAGTACATATTTTTGCATGCTACTCAATAAGTCAATTCTGTCCATTTCTGCTGATTTTCTTATTTTATTACTAAGTACAATTTCCCAGATTTCTGAATCTGGGAAAAATGTGTCCATGAACAACTATATATTTTTTGCTAACATTCCTCTGGAAAATGCATTTTTCTCTGTTTCTCTAATGCAATGATTTTTGTTGACTGATAAACAGCAAAAGGGAACTGTTATATGTGGGAAAAATTGCTCCCAAATACAAGGCCACACATTATTTTATTCACATTTTGCTATAAAAAGGAATGAGCAGCAAATATAAGACCTTTCATTTCCACATGGAACTATGATGATTGTCAAGGGGAGAAGTTCTTAGAAGAATTTTTGGGCTAAGAGAAAAGATAAAAAACATTTTTTGATTGCCATGTAAGTCTCCCTGATTTCAAGTAAAATGTTCAAATAATGAATCTCAGTGGTTTTTTCAGTGCTCTGAGTAGCTTCAACCTTTTCCTTTAGGATAAAAATGCCACAATTTAATATTCAGGATAAGATTTTAACATTTCTGTAGAAACCTTTACTGTGATACAGACAACTTGACTTAAAAAATTGGATTTTTTTTTCTTATTCTAGATGATTCTTTCAATTCTTCAATGAAGATGCTGACAATTTGTTAATAAAAAACATTCAAAAGACATAACCAGGTGCTGCAACAAGACATTAAGGAATACATTCCAGAACCTATGCAACCAAGAAGTGGATTAGGAATCGATTTGCTGCTATTTTTTTTAAATTAAATCTTTCAACTTTGCAGACTACAAGTGTGATATGCCTGTTAAGTTACCCTCAGATGGTATGGTGTATTGAAAATAGTTGTCACTGATAAATGTCTTCTGCATTTCTGCAATAGTCTAGACACCAAAGACCTAGCTGTCAAGCAAGTTTGCCATCCCTAATGACCTAGAGTTACAAAATTGGGCTTTCCAAGTTAATGGAAGTAAAGAATAAGAAAAGGAATCAATGAGTATAGAACTTGACCTATGTTTTAAATTTTCCACCATCCAGCTGGATACCAATCCACTGGTTGAAGAGCAGAAACTCCTTCGCTTTGACATAAAAACATCACTACTCTGAAATCCTTACTGAAAAAGATTCTTCTGGTTGGAACAGTTGCTACTATATCCAATGGATAACATAAAACAATTTTGAATACATGTTTAGTTTATATATAGATATTGGTTGGAAAGAGATATGGATATGGATATTTTCCGTGTGTGTGTGTGTGTGTGTGTGTGTGTGTGTGTGTTTGTTTGTTTGTTTGTTTGTTTGTTTGTTTGTTTGTTTGTGTCTCTCTGTGTGTATGTATATGTCCTGTATATGTATATGTTGGAAACATGCAGAAGACTCTTTCATCCTGCAATGGATAGACAATGGCTAAAATGATGAATGATACAGTCTGAGCAGGGGTGTCAAACACATGTCCTGCAGGCTGGATCCAGATCACAATAGGCTGTGCCCCGCAGGCCATTCCAGAGATGGTGAGGGGCATGCCCATGCTGCCCTAGGACTGTCCATCCCCATGCAGTTGGCCGCAACGATGAGGCCATGCTCACCCCAGCCCCCCATGGGCAAACAAAATCCCGATGTGGCCTGTAATGGGATTGAGTATGACGTTATTATTTTAGAATAACACTTTTTTTTGCTAAATATTGTTTCCTATTTACAACAGATTTTGTTTTTCCAGAATATTTTTTTTCTGAGCCAGATATCATTCTCCTCCACACAAACACACTCCTTATATTTTTTTCACTTTTATTTTGTCCCTCTGCTTTCTTCTACATGGCTCATAAGGAAAAAATGTGTATAGTGCCACAAGTCACCATTTCTCTTGGACAGAAACAACCCCACCCCCAGTAATAACAGTGCAGAACAGCCAATAAGACAGTAGAATTAAGGTTCTGCAGCTGGTATTTTCCCTAGACTTTCTAAAAGAAGTTATTTAAATGAGTCTTTCCTAATAGAAAAATGAATAGATTTTTTCTTTTTGTCTGATTGATCTTCTATTTGAAATGTGAGTGTATTGATTTTAGTATTAGTTAATATGCAAATATTTTCCAGCTGAAGAACAAGTTCAAGCATGTCTTAAATGAAATAAAATTATCCCCAATATATTGGGTTGACCTCATGTGTTCTCATTTGTTCTCATTTTCTCATAAATGTCTTGCTTTGATTAAGCCACTGTAATATTTAAGAAGCAACAGTCCTGCTAATAAAAGAAGCCTTTTCTAGGTGGGAAATTTAAATTCTGAATTGTTTGACCTTGATATTTTATATAGACCAAATTCATGCGAGCGATGTTTACATAGTTGGAAGGTTCCATGTAGGCAACCACACAGGGGTTAAATAAGTCAAAATGGCATCTTCAAATGTGTGATTGAAGCTCCACTCCATTTTCATGCAGTAGGCTGCCCCTAGTCTTATAAATTTACTTGAATGTTTATAAGGTATTTTTACTATATAGAATTAACTGTATTTTTTAATTCTCCTGCACAGATGCTCAAAAAAACATTTTAGAAGCAAATTAAGAATGCTGCAATGCAGTTACTCTTGATGACCCATAATATAATTTGGGTTAATAGTTCTTCTTCTATACATAAAACTACCTTATTTTTGATACTTTGGACACCCATTGAAAGTCTTTTTTGGGAAATTTTGTTCCAGAACATTATTTTTGGTAGGTGTTTTCCATGGATTCCATGATTCTCTGTATTTATTTGAATTCCAATTCAGAGAAATCAGTTGTTCTAATAAAGGTCGACATTTTTGTCAGCTTGTTTTTATTTTGCTTTGTTTTATTTTGTTCATGGCTAGCTTAAGTTATTGGTCTTTCCCACTTGGGGTTATTTGATGAAAAATCAAAAAAATGAAAATGAAATACCATAAGAAAGACAGAATTATGAAAATGCTACGTGCCTGTGGCTGAGGCATTATATAACAGTATAGTGCTTTTCAGCTAAGTTCACCTGTTCTGAATATCACAAAATTTACTAATTATCTTTTAATTACCTTTTGCTAATACCATCAACCATTATGAGTTTTGAGGGAAGTTCCATTTTTGCTCTCATTTCTTAAAGATAAAGTAAAGAGCTATCCATTTAATTTTAATGTTTTCTATGTCACACACTGGTCAGCCATAGTGCCATTCAGATAGACACCCAGCTGAGAAGAATATCATTTGTAAATGCACAACCATTTTAGAATGGCTTTATTAAAATTCTTTCTCCCTAAGAAAATATACACAATTGTTTTTAAAGACCAGAGTGCTATATTTGGAAGACTTTGATCTAGAGTACTTCAGTTAAAGAAAATAAGAAGGTTCTAAATGTTCCTTCATGTTGAACACATAGAATTAGGCCTCCCTGATGATGTGCATCTCCTATATGGCAATGTATGACAGAAAAATGGTCACACATTGAAGTGCTAACTAGAGAGGCAGATTCTCAGCTTGTGATCTTGACAAGAGATAAACTTCCTGAAAGGGTTGGCCATTAGTGACCTGGAAGTTGTTTTAGACTTTCACTAGCTTAAAGGGATTTTGATTGCAGATCACAGGGCTGAATTCAGTTGACCTTATATAAGCATAGAAACTCTGCCTCTTCAAATTAGTGAGTAACAAGGCAACAGAAAGACTTTTCAGTGATGGTACAGGTTGAGCAAAGTTTCCCTTTTTTAGCAGCTTCACTCCTTTCAATTAGCTTTTGGCCACTCTACCTTTTTAAAAAAATAGTGTGCAGTCATATGAATATTTCCTATTACTTACTCTATAGTTATTGTGTTGTATTTTTTAAAACATATTCATCCTGGTGATCACATAAATGGGTCCATTTATGAGATCACTAAGAATTAACACTGATTTGATAACACATAATGAATCCAAGTATTTATCTGCTTTGAAATATATTTTTGAAAAGCAAATCATAAAAATTACCATTAAAAAACTTCAGGGATAGATATTGTACTAGATCTTTCAAACAGACATGAAGTACTACAGCAGAGGGACTTGAATGTGCTCAGCGCTTGTTGGAAGACTAATTCTGCCAAGCATGATCCTCTGAGAAATTTCTCATTTATGTTATTGACATTTTCTTCTTCTTCAGAGATTTAGTTGAGGATAGGGAAATAGCAGGAACAATGAAGAAAAGTGAATCGGTAATGCTGAAGCTTTGTTTTTAGGGAAAACTAAAAGCATAGTCAAGCATGTATCTTCAAAAACTCTGCTTTTAATCAATTCAGAACAATGATAAGTGGGATTCCCCATGTAGTGATATGTGAGAATGAGTTTGGGATAAAGGGCAGACATGCAAACAAGGGGAAAAAAATCAGAGAAAGGACAATTGGGCTTGCAGCAGAAATGTGGATGATTGCAAGGGGGTTAGAATTTGGAGGAGGGGCATTAAAGAAGATGGGAGGAAAATTATAATATACTGTATTTTTCAGAGTATGATGCACCTTTTTCCCTTAAAAAGAGGGTGAAAATCTGGGTGCATCTTATACACTGAATATAGTATTTTTGCCTCCTGAAACCCCGCCCCTTCACCAAAATGGCCATGCGTAGCCTTTAGGAGCCTTGCAGAGTGCTCTTGGGAACTGGGGAGGGGAGACATGAGTGAAAAACAGGCTGTTTTTGCTCATTTCCCCCCCCCCAAGCCCCCAGGAGCACTCTATAAGCCTCCTAAAGGCTATGCATGCCCATTTTTTTCACCAAAATGGGCCCATTTTTGCAACAAAAAAAAAAAACAGGCAATTTTGGGAGGTCTGCAGAGTGCAAAAACCTTTTTTTTTTAATTTACCTCTTTAAAACCTTGGCGTGTCTTATATTCTTGTGTCTTATACTCCCCAAAATACAGTAAAGTAGAATCAGTCAATCATGTTTCCAGTTTGGTCTACCTCATAAGACTAATACCCTGGCAGGAGAGCCTGATAAGGGAAGGAACTTGAGAAGGTTGAGACTTCCAAACACTGAGAAACTAAAAGAACCTGAATAATTCTAATGGGGGGAAAATGAAGTTGATGAAGCTATATAAAATGGGGGGGGGGGTGAAGACACACATATGAGATGGAAGGAATCTTAAATCACTAGGGAAGAGTTCATATTGGTAGCTTTGAAAGTGTCACAAAGTCTAGATTAGGATGTCAAAAACTTCTAAGAACAATACAATGGGCATCTTCAAACATGTTTGAAATAAAATAAAGGGAAAACACGTTTTCTCTTTTTCTCCCCTGGAAATGCAAATAGATATCAGAGGAAAGGCAAAGTTAGTCAATTCTTACTTCCCTTTTTAATGAATAGTGAAGTGTTCCACTAGGACTAGGCACTTATAAAGAACAGGATAAAGAGCCTAAGAGCATGGCCTCGTCTTCTAGTGAATAAATTAAAAAGACAGAAGATTTGAGATATTTATTATGAAAACACTGTGCAGGTGACTCTAATACTGTAGCCAGAAGAGTGAAGATTTGGGTGCTCAAACTCTGGGAGATGAGGGTGACAGAAGATGACCTTTTAACAGCTGGAACAGCTGACCTACTGAGCACAGCTCTACCCTTGCATTTTTTAGGAAGGTGGAGAAATAGCACATACCAATAGGGCTTTTGAAAGATCCCCCACTTGATGACTCAGAACCTCAGATAGTAGATATTTTGTACTGAAATATCTTCTTTATTTTTGTAACTGTAAGCTATCTAGAGTCTTGTAACGAGGCAGCTTATAAATTGCTGTAAATGAATAAATAATAGCTACCTTAATTAGAGGAAAAGGGGTTGCTACAGGTTCTTTGTCAAAGGTAGGAGAAAGAAACTCAGGGGATTAACCCTGAATTTATATATGTATGGAATGTACACATGTAATGTATGGAAGTATGAAATGAATGATTTTTTTAGCTTAGTAGAAGCTACTTTTTGCTGTAAGGACTTTCATTTATTATAGTCCTAGGTGTGCTGGTTCTTTGAGAAAATTATTGCTGAAGGCAACTGTGTCATCTGATCAGTGAAAACCTGTTTATTTCAAAGTCTTTGAATCTCTAAAGCCACATGAATTGTATTCTAGAGCACTACATGAAAAGAGTAAATCTCTGGATGAACTTCCATGTCCTTCCTTTGAGAAATGCTGGAAATTGAGTAAAGTATTGGAGGACAGAAAAGAGCAAATGATGCTTCTATCTTCAAAAAGGGGAAAGAGGATCTAGGAAACTACAGTCTGAATTAGTGCCTGGGGAAAACTATAACAGACTAGACTGTTGACACTGGAAAAAATGCAATAATTACAAGAAATTGACATTGATTTGTTATGCCAGACTAGTATTTTTTGATCAAGTAACCTTTTTGTAGATTATGGGAATGCCATAAATATAATATCTTATTTTGACAAAGCATTTAGTTAACAAGCTAGGGAAATCTGAGCTGAATGGTATGATACTTGTACTCTAAATTTGTTAGAGTGATGACGGGACTTTTCAGACTGTCTTCAAGTTATAAAATGCTACATGGTTTACTCTTGAGCTTCATATCCTTTAAAGATTTATTGTTGTTTTTGTTGTTTACTTGGATATCATGCTTTTCAAATCTGTTTTCAACACACAACAGGATGAGATAACTAATACCCCAGAAAAAAAAATCAAAATGTATTGATAGATGGGAAAATAAGGTTTGGCTTGATAAAATGAATTCTTTACAGACAGGCAACATTCTTCAGGAAACAGAAATTAAATGCATAGCATATAAGATTGAAGATTATAGCTCTGATAATGATACTTGTGAAAATAATCTTGCTCTAGTACTTTATGACAGACTGAATCTGAGTTAGCAGTCTGACTGGAAAAGGCAAATGCAGTTTTAGGCTGCATCAGCAGAAACAGTTTTGTAATCATGCCAAGTAATCATTCAATTTTATTCAATGTTTGTCAGACTATAACTGTAGTTTGACTCTATTTCTGAGCCCAATGTATCAAGAAGGAATCAGAGAAACTGAAACAGGTTCAGAGGTTGATCAGGGGACCAGAAAGTCCTATGAAGAGAGCTTAAAGGAAGTGGGTGTCTTTAGTCAGAGGATTTAATGGTGTTCTTTGAGAATTTGAGAAGATGTCAGAAAGAATGTGTCAGAATGCAGGACCCAGAAGTAATGGATTCCTGTTGAAGGATTTTTGGGAGGGGCTGCCTTCAACTTAGTGTTGAACAGGGGTGGGTTGCTGCCAGCATTACTGCCGGCTTGCAACATGTGTGCAACGTGCGTGAACGTGCACTGTTCAATGTAAATTGTTTTGTGCACATGCACAGTACAATTTACAGTGAACTGTGCACACACAGTCACTAAATTTAAAATGGTGGTGGCCAAGCGGCAGTGAGGGAACTGGTTCGGTGTGTGTGTGTGTTCTGCAACCCAGGCCTGAATTCCTCTACCGGTTGGGCTGAACTGGGTGAACCAGCAGCAACCCACTTCTGGTGTTGACTCCTAGCAATTTTCTTGGCAAGATTTTTCAGAAGTAGATTGC
This sequence comes from Thamnophis sirtalis, assembly GCF_051295495.1. Classification (NCBI taxonomy): domain Eukaryota; kingdom Metazoa; phylum Chordata; class Lepidosauria; order Squamata; family Natricidae; genus Thamnophis; species Thamnophis sirtalis. The sequence goes on from NW_028261381.1 coordinate 54,825,730, forward strand.
CTGAGTTCTAGGCCTAAGAGAAAGGACTGGTGCAAAGTCACCCAGCTGACTGTATGCCTAAGACAGAACTAGAAATCAGTCTTTTGGTTTTCTATACCAACTGGTTCTCTATAGGAATTTTAACATTCAAATATTCTATCAATGAGAACAGTTTTACAATAGAAGCAATTGAAGATAACTTAAGTGAGTCTTTCTCTCATATCTAGGAAGAAGCAAGGGAAAACCAATTCCCAAAAAAGCTTGCCAAAAAACCTACAGAATCTTATTCAGGCAAGGCTGACTCAAACACACATTAAAAAAAAAACATCTTATATGTCTAGCAGATTATTCCCTTTCGGGATAAATAATCTGATGCAGGGTAGAGAAAGAAAAAAGAAACATTAAATATAGAAATTAAAAGCAATTAAAAGCCAGAAATTAAATTTAAAGTAAGAAAAAGAAAGGCAAACACAGCTAAAACCAATTTATACCCACGATATTCACTGTTCCTCTCCATGCCTTACTATCCTCGCAAATGGTTTTTTACCCCCTCTCATACAACACTTTTTACTTTTTAATTATTCTCACCCTTGCATTCTTGATGATCTCATCAACTTCATTCAAGCTACAGCCTTCTAGATCTTCACTTTCTTTACAGCTCACTAATTCTTCCTTCACATATTTATTTTGCTATTCAGTTATTCATCAATAATCTCTCTATTGCCGAACTGCCTCAATGTCTTCTCTTTGTTGTGGTCATCACTTACTTTCATATTCAATCCACATTACTTCAGTCTCCATTTCTTTCTGATCTTAACTTTTGGTTGTACTGCACATTATTTTTAAGTATCTCATTTCCACTATATTTAACTTACTTTTACATTTCTTTTCACATACTGAACTCTCACTCATATATAACAAATTGGATAGAAACACACTCTGACTCCCAGACATTTTACATCTTTCAGCATTCTTTCCTCCCAACAGGCGATGTACTAGCCACAACTTTCTTATCAGCATTTGTACAGTATATTTCTCATTTTTAGTGAATTTTAGTCAATTTGTCTATTTCTGCCAGCCTTTCCTCAAGTTTCATTCTGAATAATTTCATCACTTTTTTTTTCACTCTGCTCAGTATCTCAGCTCTTTGCTTACCCATTTTCATCCACTTCCAGAACATTTTTTTAAAACTGCCATCCTACATTTTCTGTTTTTTTAAATCTCTTTGTTGTTCTTTTTGACTACTTTCTTTGCAACTATCAAAGAACTGGATAAATAAACTATATCTTTATGCTTACATGACATGTATTATCTTTTTCCTATTCTAATTTTATGCAGCAGTGATTCCCTTGTATACATTTTTTTTCATTCAGATTCATCATTCCACCAAGCATCTTTTATTTTACTTTATATTAGCATAACTGAAAACACACTTCTATGGCTCTCTGTAACAGTTCCTTTCAAGCAGCTTTCACATTCTGTTTTTCAGACTAGGCCTCCTCTTCCCCCCCATGTTTTGTGTTCTTGTAATCATTCCACTATGTTCTATTTTCTGCACACACCACTGCAGCATTTCAGAACCCTATAAAAATCCAGGTACTCATCAAACCAATTTGTCAGCTGTCCCAGAACTACATCCTATTGTTGGTTCTGCTCATCAATAAACAGAGTCCTTTTTTCAATCAGCCTCCATTTTATTTTCAGCACCTTTCTCCTGGCTTGGAACTGGACCAGAATTTTCTTCCAATACTATCTTCACTGAAGATCTGATGGAATGAGACAAAGCCTGAGATGGCTGCAAGGCCCCCCTGAAGAATGATCCTAATTCTTTACTTGGCCAATCTACAGAAATAAAGTTCAATAATGCTTTATTCTGGCCATGAACATAGCGTCAAGATGATGTTCCCTTTTGTGAAAGCAAATCACTTTCATCAAACAAAACGTAGGAGGAAATGCAGATGTATTCTGTGACTCAGTATATAGTACAAGATTCATTCTCCCCACCCCACCCCCCCAAAAAGCAGGTGTCTTAATCTAATGTTATGAATAGTTTTATATAAGTAAGAAAATGGAATTTAATGCATGTCATATTTCTTTTCACAGGCCAGAAAAAAAGAAGAGAGAAGGCAGGAGGGAGAAAAAAGGAAATGAAAAAAAGATGATCACAAGATATTCTTCTTTTGCTCTTTTTCTGTGTTGATATAAATTTAGAATCAATGGCTGGAAATTTCAAGGCTCACATAGAGATAAAAAATAGCAGGTATAAGTAACAGTAGAAACCATCACAGTGGATAGAATATATTCTAAATTATAACACAGTTGGAACTATTCTCGCAGCACAGTATGGTACTTGACCCATTCAGAAAGACACTGTTTTAAATTCAACACGACAAAGTGACATAATCAGAAAATTAAACAGAATGTAAGAATAATAGTCAGGTTAGAAAAAATAATTAAGGCATGCTAATGTTATTTTTAATGAAAAATTATTATTTTCACTTTCATACTACTGATATTTTTTAATGAAATGTTCTTATTTTTATGTTCATGCAAGTGCATAAACAATGACTCTGAGTCAGTCTTCTTGCCCTCTGAATATTCAAGGAAGCAATTTTAGTAAATAAAAATTAATTTTAAACTCAGACAAATAAAACCCTGGAAATCATGTCATAGTAACAGACATTTTCTTCACTTTCTAACTCCCATAAGAATTGCTTTTTTATTGTTATTAATGCGTCATCATTTACGTGCTGCATTTGTACCGAACATCTGGACCTCTTTGAGTAGGGGTCATACCAGACTATCTTCCTTCCCTCCTTCTTTCCTTCCTCCCTCCCTTCCTTCCTTCCTTCCTTCCTTCATTCCTACCTTCTTTCTTTCTTTCCCTCTCTCTCTCACTCTCCTTTCTTTCTTTCTTTCTTTCTTTCTCTCTCTTTCTTACTTTTCTTTCTTCCTATCCCTCTCTCTCCTTCTCTCTTCTTTCTTTCTTTTCTCTTTCTTTCTTTCTTTCTTTCTTTCTCTTTCTTTCTTTCCCTCTCTCCCTCTCTCTCCTTTCTTTCTTTCTTTCTTTCTTTCTCTCTTACTTTTCTTTCTCTCTCCTCCTCTCTTCTTTCTTTTTTCTTTCTTTCTTTCTCTTTTCTTTCTTTCTCCTTTCTTTCTCTGACTGTCTCTCTCTTTGTCTCTCTCTCTCTTCCCTCCCTCCCTCCCTCCCCACTCCTCTTCCTCTGATAATTTTATTGAAACCTACATTACTTGCTTTAGTTCATGATTTATTGAGGTATTTTAAACACATCTAAGGTTGATACCAGTATAGCCACATGGCTAACTATTGCATATGTTACATGTGCAGTGCATGATGGGAACTCATTGATGTACCCAGAATTTACCTCTCACAGATGATGAGGTCTTCCCATTACCAGTAATACAGGAAGGGAATTCTCTTGTCAATACCCTGTCCGGTATGTCAGAAGGTTGGGGGATTTTCTGTGACCATCTAAGAAAAATGGTCTTTGAACTCCCTTCCCACCTTACACCCAAGAAAGAAATGGATTCACCAATGACAAATTCTACTAAGATGCCATTCAGAAATATTCCTACCATAGAAACAAAGGTGCATCATATCCATTGCTACTTGTTTCTTCTCAAATTTGGTGCATACAGTCCTCCCAAAATGTATGATTGTGTGTCTTGTTTCCTAAATGTAAATGTAAATGAAGACTACATGTTAAGATTCCCCTTCATGGATTACTGCGTTGTCATGGCTAAGGGGCTTGTGTAGCTCAATGAAGCTACTGTATGAGCAATGCTGTGCAGGGCCACCCAAGATGAACAGGTCGTAGCAGAGAGCTCTGACAAACCCACTGGAGAAGGAAATGGCAACCCACTCCAGTATCTTTGCCATGAAAACCCCATGGACAGTACCAAAAGACAAAAAGGTCCACGGGGTCACAATGGGTCAGACACGACTTCACAACTAACAACAACAACATGTTAAGAAACTCTTACATTAGTTGATGAAGGGCAGATAAGTGACTCTGACTTGTAGGGAGGTGAAATTATACTCAGGCTATTTCTGGCACCTAAAATGAGCTCTACATCCTGCCATTTCCAGTGTTATGAATGTATCCTTTCTGTAGAAAGATGCACTGGAGCAGAACCTGCTAAGCTAAAACAAAGATTACAGCCACTTTCATCTCCTTTGTTTTGGGCTACATGTCTTTGTCTATTTAAAAAGAAATGTGAGAAAACCCTTTCAGTACCTTTGCATGCTCACTTGTGACTAGATTTCTTTCAAGAAATGATTTAGAAAGCTGTTAAAACAAATGTATCTGCATTAGCACTAACATGAGGATTGCTGAAATTGTCACAAAGATAAAAGATACAGAACCTATGAGTATCCAGATGTTATCCTTCATCGCTCAACTTTGGTTGACAGTTCTTCGGAAGAAGAAGGCATCTGTCCCAGGGCATGGCTTCAGTAATCATGGATTTATGAATACCACAGGTATATATACACTGTCTGTTTAAAGTAATCTTCCTCTTGGAGGAATGTAGAGCAGATTTCATGAATTGGTGGGGAATAAAATTAGCACATCTGAGCCCACAGGTAATCCTTACTTAACAACATGAAATGGTACCATTGTTAATGTGACTGTTAACATAGCTGTAGGTTAAAAAAAAAACAATGTGATCGTACTACTCAGCAACAGTAGTTCTGGCAGTCCCAGTTGTCATCATTAAGTAAGGAGCATGTGAATTGTTAAGTGAAAATGTCACATGACTGCAGTTTATGACTCCCTGCTGGCTTCCCTACTGACTTTGCTTGTCAGAAGCTGGAAGGGAAGGTTGCAAATCATGATCACCTGACCATGGAAGTACAAGGAACAATCATGACTACCACTCATTCAGAAGTTTGAATGGTTGTGGAATGAATGGCTATTAAATAATGAGAACTACCTGCATTTATTATTCCAGCTATTAGATGAAAAATATTGGAGCAGTTGTTTTCCCTGTTCTCATTCTTTTTTTTTTCAAATGAAAGAATTATATTTACAGTAGCTTTAATATGTCAGAATCTGAAGCAACGTTAGGCTATGTTTATGAAGCTGTTGCATCGCAGTAATCTGGCTCTTGTGACAGTCTGATTAGCCTAACTCTACCTTGTGTTGAGCCTTTTTAAAAATTAAATTGTACCTATTTCCTAACTTCCTGGATCCATTACACATTCTGCAGAAATACTATGAATAGCAATGCCCTAAAACAGGGCTGTCAAACTCATGGGCTGCAGGCTGCAGCATGGATGCATCGTGTGCTGGCCATGCCCACACCCAGTTTTGCGAAGGGGAAAAAATTTTGTGATATATCACATGATGCCACTGTAACAATGCGAGTTTGACATCTCTGCCCTAAAATATTAGGACAGATATAGGAGAGAGAGACACACACACAAAGAGAGACAGAGACACAGAGAGACAGAGAGCAAACATTGATTCAAGTACAACAAAGAAATATGCTGGATATTGATATGTATATTATTTAATTATTGTACTTCTTAAATGGCAGATTAATACAGTAGGATATTAGGGCATGCTTTTCTTATAGCAATTCCTAGTGGCCTTTGGCTACTTTTGGACAGCTAGATATGTGGCTTAGATTGGGAAAGTCATAGGTTCAATCTCAGGATGATAACAAACTTAGCTGAAAATCCCTGTTCTTTTATTTTACTTACTAATTTATTGCCAGAACTCAAATAAAACTAGAACAGCAGTGCAAATAAATAACAAATCAGATTAATGGCAGAATTTTAATGCTACTGTAAGTTACCCCTCTCCTGAATGGTAATCAGGCTAAATTCTTCCTATGGCAATGGCTATCAAATGAATTTAGCCATGTTCTTGAAGATTTCATATGATGCATATGTAAGAAGAAAGATGTCAGCGTTCCAAATATCATGCAGAATTAAATCAGAGTCCAAGGCAGAGCTATCCTTAAAGTTCCAATTTAATAAGACAGACATGTTGGTAACAAACTGTGGAATCCCAAATCTGAAAACTTCCTGGGATTCCACCCAGTTGAAAGTTCATGATCTTATCCCCAAACCCATAAATCCATCACATGGTCCAATCTTCTTCAGCCACGCTGGCATCTCCACACAGCTGGTTCCGGTCAGGTGCAGAGGTATGGACACAAAGGATGACCTTGGGCTTCTATAAAAGAATGACAACAACACATTCCACCATTCTATTCCCCCCTCCCAATTACTACACTAATGAAAGAGCATAGTGAAATAATAGAAAGTGTGGCAGGCCAAAGATCCTAAAAGGTATATAACTGCAGGCCTGACAGGTGGCCTCTCCTCAGAAGAAAAACTTTTCCTGTAAAGAGAATAACATAAAAGTTAACATAACAAACTCTTTCCCCCACCCTCAGGGGGACCCTTTGGCTTATCGGGAAACTTCTCATGGAATTGTTCTACTAATTTCTCCACTTTTAGGTTCCAACTTTTCACCCAAGTGGCTTCAGACAAAGGGTAACCCTTCCAATGCACTAAGTACTGTAAGTGACTCCTATTCAGCCTGGAGTCTATGATTTTTTCCACTTCAGATTGTGTTTTTCCTTCTATCACTACAGGAGGAGAGAAAGCTTCGGTGGATGCTCTTATGCTAGACCCAATTACTGGTCTCAAAAGCTACAATGAAATTCTGGGTCAATTTTCCCCAGACTTCTGGGTAGACTGAGTTGAACTGTAACTGGGTTAACTATCTTCACTATTGGGAATGGACCTAGAAATTTTGGACCAAATTCCTTGCTAGGCATTCTTAATCTCATGCATTTGGTAGATACAAAAACTTTGTCCCACACACGCAAGGGGGTGTGCTTACTCTTTTCCCACTGCTGTCTATGAGTTCGACGACGAAGACTATTGTGACCTCTTGCCATGGCCACTCATTGTAGTAGTCATGGGGACTTCTCCGGCAGTAGTTTCATCATTGCGCAAGTAGCACAGCTTTTTATGTAATCTTCCATCTCCGATTCCATCTTTAGCCACCAAAATTGACGCCTGGCGAGGTGGAGCATTTTCAGGAATCCAAAGTGGCCTCCTAGTTCCACCTCATGGCTTCACTGTAGAACTTCCAGCCTCAACCCCGCGGGGACATACAGTTTGGATCCCTTCCAGTCTAATCCATTTTACATTGTTAGGATTTCCTGGTTATTGTTGAGCAACTGGTCTGTTGGGAGCACCAATTTCATAGCTGTCATCAGCTCATCCTGGCTTCCATTACTGTCGTACTGCGGTTTTCTCAACAAAACATCCCCCAAACAAGTTTTTTGGTATTTGTTGGACACCTGGGGTTTTTGTCTCTGCTGCAGGTGCTGCAGGTCCTGGGCTCTTGGATTCAGTTATCCCTGGCTGGCCCTTTTCCTCCACTGGTAGTAGCGCCCAAACACAATCATCAATTTCCTACCACTGTCTTCCCCCTTTATCGTAGGCTTCCACTTGTCAAGCCATGCAAGCCACAAGATTATTTTTTTACAGCATCTCTGGAGCCACAATGATTGTGAGAAGCTCATAGTTGCGGCCCACTTGTAACTTCACCAGTTCAGTTATTAGCATGGCTGGGCCCTCTCCAATTAGCGTTCCATCTACCTGCTCAACCCAAATTGGACAGGCTAGAGGTCTTGTGTGTATGCCTAGTTGCTTGACAATCAACATGCTGATTAAGCATAGAGTGCAACCGGTATCCACAACTGCTTCAAATTCCCCTTCCACCCCTGTCTCAGGTAATTGGAGGTTGACTTGGAAGGCGAAGAGGTGGATGGGTGCATTCACCATTGGGTCATCTTCAGCATTTTCCTTCTCCGAGGCCTCCCCATTGGTAGGACTCTTCATCACCTTAGGTTGGGGATCCTCTTCCAGAGGTTGTTGGCCCAGATGACTCTTTTCTGGTGGAATCTGGGGCCTTTTCTTTACCGCCGTGGTGGTTGGTGCGCACATTTGTGGCATTGAGGCTGGAGCCAAGCACTCTGATGCTCTATGGCCAAGTCGACAGCAGTAATGGCTGGAAGGAGTCAAAATCTCCACTCCAGGTTTTTTTTCCATTTAGTTATTTGCTCAAGTTTATCTGGGACTTTCATTCTCCCTCTGTGCAGTGAATTAGTTTTCCCAGTCCCCTCCGGCTGCATCTTCCCAGATGCTATTTAGCTGAAATTTCCCTCTCCCACAAATTATCAGTGTATACTATGTGTTCACCACATACCTTCTACCCTATACCTTTTCAGATAAATGACTGTCCAATCTCTTTCTAAAAACTCCAGTGATGAACCACCTACAACTTCTGATGGCAAGCTTTTTCACTGGTTAATTCTCCTCACTGTTGGTAAGTTTTCTCCTTTGTTCTTAACTTTCTACTCATGCCTGCCAGATGAAAGGATATGGGAATAGTAGAACTACGTAGATTTAATAAAAGCATATTTTCAGTGCTGTTGTCTACACCTATGGTTTGATGTGATGGCTAAGGTGCTGACTAGAAACTGGGAGATGTGAATTCTAGCTTTGCCTTAGCCATGAAAACCTGCTGGTTTTCTTCATTCTTCATTCTCTAGAATAGATATGATATGGGTCTCAGCGGAGTTGAGCTCCAACATAAAAGAAATTGAGATTGAAGCAAGTACCTGGGCGGACCACAATCCAATTTTAATTAAATGGAAAGGCCAAAGGGCAAGATCTAGATGGACACTAAATAACACTATATTGAAAGAAAAAGAGTTTGTACAAAAAATGGAAAAAGAGCTAGTCCTTTTTTTTAAAGAAAATAGGAAAGAAGATACGTCGTTGCAGAATCTCTGGGACACAATGAAGGCTGTTATCAGAGGTTTGACAATAGATTACACAAGGAAGAGAAACTCAAAAAAAAGACAAATGCATAAAGCTTTAGACAATGACTATAAAATACTTGAAAGAGACCTACAGAGAGCACCACAAAAAAAAAGATGTTAAAATAAAAATGGACATAATTAAACACAAAATGGACCTATTAGAAAAGGAAGAACTGGCACAAAAAATTAGAGGTGCCAAACAGAATTATTTTGAAAATGCGAACAAACCAGGCAGGTGGTTAGCATATAAGATGAAAAAAGAGAGAGAAACAAAGAAAATACTTCAACTAAGAGATAAACAAGGAGAAATTCAATATGGAAATACCGAAAAAAAAATTATACATGACTACTACGTCAAACTCTATGAACAAGAGAAGGTGGAGGAGGGACGAGTCAAAAAGTATCTACAAGATGCCAATCTCCCCCAGGTACCAGATGAAACTAGAACAATGTTAGAAAGAAAAATAACAATGATGGAACTAACAGAGGCACTTAAAAAACAAAATAATGGGAAAGCCCCAGGACCAGATGGCCTACCCATGGAATTCTACAGAACATTTGAAGAAATATTGACCCTCCCACTCCTACAAGTCATGAATGAAGTGATGACTGAGAACCAAATACCGAAGTCATGGTCAGAAGCGTATATCACATTACTACCCAAGGAAGAGACTGATTTAACACAAATCAAGAATTATAGACCAATTTCTTTATTAAACTCAGACTACAAGCTATTTGCATCTATACTAGCTGAGAGACTTAAAAAATACTTAAATGGCTTCATCCATTCAGATCAAAATGGCTTTTTACCTAAAAGACAAATCAAAGACAATATGAGAATAATTTTGAATACTTTGGAATACTATGAGGCCCACCCAGAAAAACAATTGGCACTGATGTTCCTCGAGAAGGCCTTTGATAATGTGAATTGGCAGTTTATGTTTTTGCAACTGGAGCAGATGAACTTTGGCAAGAAATTCACTCAAAGTATACGAACGATATACCAGAAACAAGCAGCAAAGATAATGGTAAATGGAGAACTAACAGAACCGATTGAAATAAAGAGAGGTACAAGACAAGGCTGCCCACTATCACCGCTACTCTTTGTCCTAACACTAGAGGTCTTTAATAGAAAGATAAGAGAAGAAGAAGAAATAAGAGGAATGAAAATTAAGAGAGAAGAGTATAAACTGCAAGCGTTCGCAGACGACTTAGTTTTCATTCTTGAAGATCCATTAGAAACCGCACCCAAATTGTTAGAAAGAATAGAGGAATATGGAGAAGTAGCAGGCTTGAAAATAAACAAAGATAAAACAAAGATCATGACAAAGAATATCCCAGCTACACAAAAGGAACAGTTGTCAGAAATGTTGCAGATTCAAAACACAAGTAAGATTAAATATTTGGGGATACATTTATCACCTAGATGTAGCACTCTTAAAGAGGATAATTATACCAGATTAAAACGACAAATAGCAATCGATTTGGAGAAATGGGAAAACTTGCATTTATCAATGATGGGAAGAATTTCCACAATTAAAATGAACATTCTACCTAGAATTCTATATCTGTTTCAGACAATCCCAATTAGACTGGGTAAGGATTTTTTTCTAGACTTAAATAAAATAGTTTTGAAATTTATTTGGCAAGGGAAAAAAGCTAGAATAAAGCTTAAATTACTACAAGATGTTAGATCAAGAGGAGGTTTTGGTTTACCCGATTGGGAGCTATACTATCAGTCAGCAAACCTGATGTGGATTAAGGAGTGGATATCATTAAAAAACTCTAGATTATTGAACGTAGAAGGTCACGATTTGCTGTTGGGATGGCATGCTTTCTTATGGTATAAGGGAACTAAACCACATGGTTATTTTAGAAGACATTATATAAGGGAGGCGTTGTTGTTAAATTGGGAAAAGATTAAAAAATTACATTATTTAAAAATTCCAGTCTGGACATCAACAATTGAAGCATTCTTGTATCCGATAATACATAAAAAGGAGCAAACAGTTAGATATATAGAATTATTGAATACAGAGGGTGAGCTCAAATCTAGTCAAGAGTTGAAGCAAGAAGGGATGGAAATGAACTGGTATTCATATGTACAGATACAATCTAGATATAATGAAGATAGAAAAACTAAAGGTCTCTATAATAAAATGACTGAGCTAGACAAAATCCTAACAGGTACTGATGAAAAAGTAATTAAAAAACTATATGGATATTTATTGGAGTTTAAATTGCATGAAGAACAAGTTAAAGAAACTATGCTTGGGGGGAATATTTTAAGTATGGGATTGATTTAGAGAATTGGCAGAAATTGTGGTCTCAAAATTACAAAATGACAATGTCTACTGCATATAGAGAAAACTTGTATAAGATGTTTTACAGGTGGCATCTACCCCCGACCAGAATCGCAAGAATGTTCAAGAATAAATCAGAAAAGTGTTGGAAATGTCACCAGATACCTGGCTCATACTACCACATGTGGTGGACTTGCACTGAAGCCAAAAGATACTGGACTAAAATCCACATGTGGTTGGAGAAAATGATACACAAACAAATAGACTTTAAACCAGAGGTCTTTTTATTGGGAATTTTACCAGCAACCTACAACAAAGACTTAAAATATTTGATTGTAAATGTGTTAACAGCAGCCAGAATTGTATTTGCAAAAAACTGGAAAAATGAAACAATACCAAAAGAGGAAGAAATCATTCGAAAAATAATGGACTGTGCCGAAATGAGTAAATTGACATTTGAAATTAGAGAGCAAGAGGATGAACAATTTTATAAGATATGGGACTTGTTTTATCAATGGCTAAGGGAAAAAAAACAAAATTTTGGAAATGAAAAATGATACACTTATGCCTTAATTGGAAAAAGTAAATGATGATATAATTATGCTGCGAAATAATTCAACAATGATATAAGGAAGTACTAATATAAGGTCTGGTGATATAATGTATAAGGTTAAGAACTTATAATGATATCTCGCTGCTGATAAGGCAATTCTAATAGGGGAACAAATGAAAACTGGTATATATAGGCAGCGATGCCTTGTTGAACAATGAAGGAATAAGATCTCTGTTTGAAGGTATGAAATGCAAGATTAACAATGAATAGAAGTATATTCTCTGGGGGAAAACAATGCTAATGTTAACTGAATATATATGGTAGAAGGAAAATGAGACCTCTAGTTACATTAGAGGAAATATCTGAGATGGTAAACATTATTTGAAGATGTAGATGTTAAAACAACCGTAATCAAACGACATGCTGCATGTGATGATGGCTTTTTTTTTCCCCTTTCCTTCTTGGACCTTTTTTTGTCCTTTTTGGCCTCCCCCCCTCCCCCTACCCTTTTTTTTCTCTCTCTCTTGTTTTATTTTGTTGTTTTTTGTTTTTTAAACCCTAGCTTATTGTGGTGCTTATTAAATATACAATAGAGAGATACGGGATGTATAAACTTAGTAGGGATGCACCTGTGATTAAACGACATATTGTATGTGAAGATGGGTTTCCCCTCCCACCCCCTTTTTTTTCCCATCCTCTCCCTTTCCCATTGTTGTCTGTGTAATAAAAAATAAAAATAATTAAAAAAAAAAACCTGCTGGGTGATTTGAGGCGAGTGTCTTTCAACCCATCTCACCTCACCAGGTTGTTATGGAGAAAACAAGAGATAGGAACCTTAACTACCCATACTGTCTTACGATGACCAAAAATAAAGATGGAGTGAAGTCTAATAAGTGAACTACTTTCTGCTATTTATTGGTAGGATCATTTTACCAAGACCCAAGAACACTTGTCCTTATAAAAATACTATTTTTTCATTTTTTTTAAAAAAAATCATTGGAAATCTATTCTGAATTATATTCTTGTTCTCGTTATTTTATTTTCTGCCTTAAGTGGCAAAAAATATTCAGAAATGACACCACTTCTCAAAAGGATCAAACCAACCAGGTTTCAGAGAGATGGCTAAAGCCAGCTAGAAAGACACGTACCTGCACATCAGCATAATTGCTAGTTTAGTAGAAGTTCAAAGAATTTCCTCTTAAGTTTTCCATCATTATCCTAAAGTAGTAGCAATCCCCATGCTTCATGGAGCTGTGGCCAAAACTTCACTAGCAAACTATCTGAATGGTGTCAGCAATTTTGGGGGGAATAGGAGAAGCTCAATCTCTCTAAAAAGTTCACAGCAACAAAATGCATATTATGACTATGAACATTAAGCATTATATATTCTCAGATTCAAATGCATTATATATTAATTTCCTTTAAAAATAACTCAGGGCTTTCCTTCTCTGCTGTACTTCCCCCCCCCCCCCCATGGCTATTTTAAAGTACAGTGATGTTGCTTTTTTTACAGACTCTCTTGAGGATTAGAAAAACATGTAAAGCACACTCTTTTCCCATGGGTCCAATTCCATGGACCTCGGAAGGATGTTGTTAAGTAGGCAACTCAGTTGTTTTGAGTCCCTAATGATTCTTTTTCCTCCTTCAGAAGTCTTTGGGGAAAAATAGCCTGCAGTGAGTGATCAATTTCCTTTCATGGAGTGCTACTCTAGGGCTTAAGGTTCATCCCTAAGAGAGAATTAATTATAAATCACATGCAGTTTCTGGCAAAATTTTGGGAACTTGGGTTCACAAGTCTAATGAACAGTGACTTTGGTTTTTCCTTCTGAGGCAGATCGTTATTACTGTAATTGTAGAAAAAGAAAAGTAAACTTTTCTTCTTAATGATCAAGTCATTATCTGTTGGCAAGTACCTTAGAATATTCTTGCAACAAACATTTATGCAACAGCTAGAATGTTTATTTTTTGTTTTATTTTTTGCATCAGGTGCCCCATCTGGGGAAATAGCTAAATCATATAGGAATGATGATGATGACTGTTGTTATTGTTGTTGTTAGCAGGGAAATGTGGTCATCCTCTCTTTAACTTAATTGGATCTTCCAGTATTTCCAGGTTGAAAGAAACGCTACAATAAAAGGGAGCTTTCTCTGATGCTTCTCAGAATGATACATGGTTCTCCCTTTATATTCAGTGGGGTCTTGGGGAAAGAGATCAAGATTACAGTCAAGGCAGCACAATCAAAGCCCCACAACTTTATAAATTCATGTAACACTGACACATGTGTTAAATGGGTAAGGTGTCCATCACCATATAGACTTTAAAAAAAACTGTTCTCCCTCCCTGTCGTGGCCCCGTCGGAGTCTGAGTCCAAGGAGGAGGACAAGACAGAGCAAATGACTGGAGGAGCAGGACAAGGCAATCCCTTGTCCCTTGGGCATGGGAAGGATCACCAGCAAAGGAGAGAGGGTGCAGGATGACCAAACAAGGTGGAAGAAGAGAGCAGAGGAGCAACAGAGCTCTGGCGACAAGCAATTACCTCTCCTCTCTCCATGCTTAGTCATCCTGTGTCCCCTCTCCTCTGCTGGTGCCCCCTCTCCTCTGCTGGTGACCCTTTGCAGGGACCCGGGACTGCCTCATCCTGCTCCTCTGGTTATTCCTGCATCAGTCCTAGCGCTGTCTCATCCTCCTCCTCAGACCCAGGCTCCTGCGAGGCCATGACTCTCCCACAGTTTGTGCTGAGAAGAATTACAAGTCTCAGCAAATACAGTAATTTATTGAGATTGAGATTGGGATTGAGATTTATTAGATTTATATGCCGCCCTTCTCCCAAGGACTCAGGGCGGCATACAACAATGAAAAGAAACACATAATACAAAAGTTAAAAAAAATTAAATGGAATATCCCAAACCCAATTAAAATTGACAATACATTTTTGTTCTGGCCCCCACTTAGCCTGTTCCAAAACTAAAGTCACACAAAGCTTGCCAAAAGAAAGCCTTTATCAGTCGCGGCTCAGACTGGCTGCGAGCCCAAAATAAACATAGATAAAGTCTCTTTCAAACAAGGGTTATGCAGCAGAATGCATAAACAAAACTCTTACAGCACCAAGTTTTCAAGAAGCAAAATCACTTCTCCAAGTGTCTCACAAACTCACACAGGATCGGAACTGAATTCTCCATAAACGAACAATGTTGACTTCTGCAACCAGGGCGTGGCACCATCAGTCCTTTTATCTGTAGGAGAAGACTATAACGAGCAACAGCTGTGTGTAATCACCTCCTATGAGTCCTCAATTGTGCCTTATGTCGGTCAGCTCTTCTCCTACGTGCATTCCGAAATGACTCACAGGAGGGTTGTTGCTCAGCCTCTCTTGTCTCCTCCCCACTGATCCAAGGTTCACTCTCTTGTCTCCTCCCCACTGATCCAAGGCTCAGTCAGTACCTGGGGACCAACTAGTCTCTCTGAGCCCTGCTCGGAGTCAGACCCCTGTCCAGAGCCCTCCTCCTCTTCCAAGCATGACTCATAAGGCCCCTCACTGTCAGAGTCTGATAACAGCTCCAAAGGCTCTAGCCGAGTCACAACACATTTTTATTAAAAAAAAATTGAATTAAAATTAACAGTGATCAATAGTTATTTTGTTTTGTTCAGGCCAGGCTGGCTTGCTAGAAAAGCCAACTTTTCGCTTGTCAGAAGGACCGGAGGTCAGGGATTATACGAAGCTCCAGGGGCAGCTCATTCCAGAGGGATGGTGCTCCCACAGAGAAGGCTCTCCCCCTGGGGGTCGCTAGCCGACACTGTCTGGCCGATGGTACCCTGAGGAGGCCAACTCTGTGGGATCGCACTGGACGATGGGAGGCTACCGGTGGCAGTAGGTGGTCTCACAGGTACCCTGGGCCTAAGCCATGGAGTGCTTTAAAGGTCATAATTAGTACCTTGAATCGCACCCAGAAGACAACCGGCAACCAGTGCACGCCGCCTAAAAGGGGTGAAACATGGGAGCACCTAGGTGCCCCCATGATAACCCACGCAGCCACATTCTGGACCAGTTGAAGCTTCCGGGTGCTCTTCAAGGGCAGCCCCATGTAGAGAGTGTTACAGTAGTCCAGGCAAGAAAGGACGAGGGGATGAGTGACTGTGCACAAAGCATCCCAATCCAGAAAGGGGCGCAACTGACTTACCAGGCGAACCTGGTAAAAGGCCCCCCTGGTCACGGCCGTCAGGTGTTCTTCTAAACTAAGCCGCGTATCCAGGAGGATGCCCAGATTGCAGGCCCTTCCTGAGGGGGCTAAAATTTCTCCCCCTATCATCAAAGATGGAACAAGATGCACAAATCAGGATGACGGAAACCACAGCCACTCCATCTTGGAGGGATTGAGCTTGAGCCTGTTCCTCCCCATCCAGATCCGCACAGCCTCCAGGCATGTCGAGGGCATCGTTTGGGTGTTTGGGGTAGAGATGAAAAGTTGGGTATCATCAGCATATTGATGATACCGTACCCCAAAACCACGGATGATCTCACCCAGTGGTTTCATATATATGTTGAACAGGAGGGATGAGAAAACTGACCCCTGGGGCACACCACAAGTGACGTGCCTCGGGGTCGATCCTTGCCCTCCAGTCAACACAAACTGCGACCGATCCAACAGGTAGGAGGAGAACCACCGTAAAACGGTGCCCCCCACTCCCAACCCCTCAAGTCGTCGCAGTAGGATACCATGGTCGATGGTATTGAAAGCTGCTGAGAGGTCTAATAGGACCAGGACAGAGGAGCAGCCCCTGTCCCGGGCCTGCCAGAGATCATCGACCAATGCGACCAATGCCGTCTCCATGCTGTATCTGGGCCTGATACCCGACTGAAATGGATCCAGGTAGGCAGCTTCATCCAGGAACTGGGGAAGCTGACATGCTACCGCATTCTCAACAACCTTCGCTACAAAGTGAAGGTTGGAGACCGGACGATAGTTGGCTAAAGAAGCTGGGTCCAAGGAAGGCTTCTTAAGGAGGGGCCTCACCACCGCCTCCTTCAAGGCGGTGGGAAAGAACCCCTCTCTCAATGAAGCGTTGGTAATCGCCTGGACCAGCCTTGTGTCACCTCCCGGGCAGCCGAGACTAACCAAGAGGGACACGGGTCCAGCACACAAGTGGCAGCACTGAGTCTCCCCATAATCCTGTCCATGCCCTCAGGGGTCACAGGATCAAACTCATCCCAGATGGTGTCCACAAGATTCATCCCCGTCGACTCGCCCGAATCTACCCAGTCAGAGTCCAAGCCTGTCCGAATCTGAGCGATTTTATCCTGCAGATACTGAACAAATTCTTCAGCCCTACCCTGCAAGGGGTCTTTCCCAGCTCCTTGGTTAAGTAAGGAGTGGGTCACCCTAAACAGGGCGGCTGGGCAGTTATCTGCGGATGCGATAAGAGCGGAAAAATGTTGCCGTTTTGCCACTTTTATCGCCACTAAGTAGGATTTAATATGAATTCTTACTAGCGTTCGATCAGATTCGGACCGGCTGGCCCTCCAACCACTCTCTAGGCATCTTTTCCGGTGTTTCATCTCCCGGTGCTCCTCGGTAAACCAGGGCACTATCTGGGATCGACACCGGGTCAGAGGCCACAAAGGCACAACATGATCCAAAGCCAAATCCAAAACCCCAGTGGCCGCTGGGGCTTCGGTCGAGTTGTGAGCAAGGGATTCAGGAAAAGTCCCAAGCTCCATCAGGAACCTTTCAGGGTCCATCAGGTGCCTGGGGAGGAACCATCTAGTCGCTTCCGCCTCCCTGTGGTGAGAGGTAGCAGTATGGAAGTCAAGCCTGATGAGGAAATGATCCGACCATGACAAGGGTTGGATAGAAATATCCCCTAAATCTAGATCATTCATCCACTGCCCAGAGACAAAAATCAGGTTGAGCGTGCGTCACCCATTATGGGTGGGGTCTTGAATTAACTGAGTTAGGTCCATAGCCGTCATGGAAGCCATGAACTCCCAAGCTGACTCAGATGTCTCACCAATGGAAGGCAGATTGAAATCCTGGGGAAATCAACCACCAATCCAGCTAACACATCCAGCAGCTCCGGCAGGGCGGAGGGAGACAGGTATGTAACAAAAAGGCCCACCTGAACTCCAAGGCCCCATTTCACAAAAAGGGACTCACACCCACCTATCTGAGGCACAGTGACCTCCTGAGGTCTGAGACTTTCCCTAATAACCACCGCCAGCACCCCACCCCTGCCCTGGGCTCTTGGCTGGTGAAATGCCCGGAAGCCTGGTGGGCATAATTCACTAAGGGGAACACCTCCCTCTTGGCCCAACCAGGTCTCCGTAATGCATGCCAGGTCTACCCTCTTGTATGAGGTCATAAATGAGGGGAGCTTTATGTACCACGGACCTGGCATTAAGAGACACCAGCCGGAGACCAGGGTCCTGTAATCCCGGGCACCCAGGGGTGTGAGAAGGGTGATGAGGGTCGGAACGCGCGATCGCTCTTAAACAGCAGATCCGCGTCCCCCGAACATAATTTGGCCCTCGGCCCCCACCATATCTGCCTCTCCCAGAAACAGTAGAGATGGTGAACCCCCCAATGGAATGGCTTAATGTCTCCCCCGGAATCCCAACTCTTCCCAGCACTCCCAACCCACGCCCATTAGTTAGCTCTGGCCTGTGCCCTGGCAGACTCCCCCCAAGCCTATCTGAGCAATCCTTATCAACCCCCTCCACCCTCCCCTTAAAATTTGATTTAAAAACCCCTGTAAAAAAACCCGAATGTTGAATGTTTATCTTATTTATATGCCGCCCTTTTCCCCTGAAGGGGACTCAGGGCGGCTCACAACTCAAACCAGGGAAGGGGGAATACAGACAAAATTAAAAACAACACAAAACAATGCATGATTTAAAACACACAACAGTCATACCATTCGAGATGGGGGCAATGGTTCTTTAGCCCCAGGCCTGTCGGAACAGCCAGGTTTTAAGGGCTTTGCGGAAGGCCTGGAGGGTGGTGAGGGTTCGAATCTCTACGGGGAGTTCGTTCCAGAGGGTCGGAGCAGCCACAGAGAAGGCTCTCCTCCGGGTAGTCGCCAGTCGACACTGGCCGGCGGATGGAATTCGGAGGAGGCCTAATCTGTGGGATCTAATCGGTCTAGTGGAGGTAATTGGCAGCAGGCGGTCTCTCAAGTACCCAGGTCCAATACCATGAAGGGCTTTATAAGTGACGACTAGCGCCTTGAAGCGTGTCCGGAGACCAATAGGCAGCCAGTGCAGCTCGCGGAGGATAGGTGTTACGTGGGTGAACCGAGGTGCACCCACGATCACTCGTGCGGCTGCATTCTGGACAAGCTGGAGTCGCCGAATGCTCTTCAAGGGCTGCCCCATGTAGAGCACGTTGCAGTAGTCCAGTCTAGAGGTCACAAGGGCGCGAGTGACTGTTGTGAGGGCCTCCTGGTTCAGGTAGGGACGCAACTGGTGCACCAGGCGAACCTGGGCAAATGCTGACAAGTGGTGTTCAAAAGTCAGCTGTGGGTCCAGGAGGACTCCCAAATTGCGAACCCTGTCTGAGGGGCGTACTGTTTGACCCCCCAGCCTGAGAGATGGAACACTTGGCCAATTAGTAGGAGGGAAACACACCAGCCACTCGGTCTTATCTGGATTGAGTACAAGCTTGTTAACCCCCATCCAGTCCCTAACAGCCTCGAGGCCCTGGCACATCACGTCAAACGCTTCACTGAGTTGGCACGGGGCGGACAGATACAGCTGCGTATCGTCTGCATACTGATGGTATTTTATCCCGTGCCGTCGAATGATCTCACCCAGCGGCTTCATGTAGATATTAAACAGGAGGGGGGACAGGACCGAACCCTGTGGCACCCCATAATTCAGGGGCCTAGGGGTCGATCTCTGCCCTCCGACCAACACTGACTGCGACCTGTCCGAGAGGTAAGAGGAGAACCACCGTAGGACAGTGCCTCCCACCCCCACCTCCCGCAGTCATCGCAGAAGGATACCATGGTCGATGGTATTGAAAGCCGCTGAGAGGTCAAGGAGCACTAGGACGGAGGCATAACCTCCATCCCTGGCTCTCCACCTCTCAGAATTCCAAAATCCGTCATTAAGGAAGTGTCTTGATAGGCAAGAAGGCCATCCCTGGGAAAGGGGGAGTTCCCGAAGGGAATAAAGTTCTGTCGCAGTATAGCATAGAAGAGAGTGTGGCATCAACCAAATGGGATGATATCATGGGGAGATGAAATGAGGATATGACATGTCCACAGGGGGGGGGCGACAGTGTTCAAGGGGGGTAGCGGGAAACTGCTGCTGGGAGCACCCACACCAGCTGCAGAGATCCCAAGCCGGGCAACCTTCCGCCGCTGGTGCTGAGCATACCCACACCGGCTTCAGAGACCCCAGGCTGGGCATTCTGATGACCACACCCATGCCAGCTGTGTTCAAGGGGGGTAGTGGGAACCTGGTGCTGAGCCCATCCACGCTGGCTGCAGAGATCCCAAGCCGGGCATCCCGCCACCACCGGTGACCACACCCACATCGGCAGCCGCTGACGCTCTTCATTCTCCTCTCTCTGCCAGCTGCCCCCTTTCACTCACGATGTTCCGGCTACAAAGCAGTAAATCGCAGCTCAAGGGTATCCCCAAGGTCCCAGGAAGTTCTCATAGCTAGACCTGGAACCAACAATGGAATAGGGTACCCCTGCGAGCCCCCGAGAAGGATAATCATCTCCCCGAAGCTCTCCTCAAACACGACAGGACACCATCTTGGGCATGCGCACAGAAGAGATTGACCCTAATGTAGCACTGCCATTCAAACTGATGGGCCAACATGATGGGCTAGGAAACCTGTATGCCATCAGATACTTTGGAAAATACATAGCTATGTAGCATTCTGGGGCGATCAAACATTTACCATCAGTTTTTACTTTTCTGTATTGCACCCATTAAAGCCTTAAATCAAACAACCAAACACACTACAAAACAATGGAAAAGATCCCTTGAAAAGTTTAAAGTAGAAAAAAACCCTAATTTTCAACATTGTAAGACTCAGTATAAAACAGAATTGTGTACAAATGATGAACATGTAATGGTTACGTGTATAAACTTCTACTGAAATTTTGAAACAGAAGACAAGCAAATAAAGTAATGTATGATAAAATGGGCTAAAATTTTGGTTATAATATATTGATGGAACAATGGATAAATATGAGGCTGAAAGGATTGGAATTTACACTAGGTCATAATCTGAAAGAGAATTTTAAAAAAAAGTTTTGTAGTTGTCATCACATAAATTGTGTAGAACATAAAAAGTCACTTCAAATTTATGTGGGAAATGTGAACCACAAGGATGGAAATTTTATCATGTTTGGTGGATGTGTAAAAAGTTAGAAAATTTTGAATTCAAATACACATATTGATTCAGATGAATTTAAATCAATTTTAATATACCATTGAGACCAGAGGTTTTACTTTTGGGATTGATGGACAATGTTTTAGTGGGGTGGGGGGAGTCATGGAACATTGTTCTTGTACATGATAGCCACAGCTTGATTATTATATGCACAAATATGGAAAGATTCAGCATTATCCACTATGGAGGAATGGTTGGTGAAGATGATGGATCTCATTGAGATGATTAAATCTTCTTTGATCAGAGAAAAGAAAATACCCACATTTATTCCTGAATGGAAATCCCTTACTGATTTTTTGCATGAAACATAAAATTTATAGTGTATGGTTTAAATGATTAGACAGGTTAGGGTGTGTGTGGATTAGATCCACTCAACTCCAATGGATTCTGGGTGGCACACAAAACCAAATAAATCCATAAAAACAGATACAACATAATATATATACAGCCTGGATTAAAATAATCTCAAAGTGACCCAAATCAAGCAAAATCAAGCAAAGCACAACAATATATTAATCTGAGATTTAGGACCAAAACCAGGATTAAAAGTTTTCAGAACCCTAGGAGAAAGGGTGTTGTCCTTACCTCTAGGGAGATGCTCTTCTAGAGGATGGAACAAGGAAAATGATAACATGATATAAACATGCTGTGTTCAGGCTTTCATATTCTTTCTACATTGTCAAATTGTCAGTAACCATCACTACTATCAAGTCATTTCAGAGCATCTTCAATAAGTGCTTATATATTGGAATACCATGAATCAAATAGAGTTTATATTTGGTCTTCAGTCATTCATATCAACAGTGATTATTTATCTGCAATATCAAGACCAGTAAGTCATTTTTCCTTTCAAAGACTGGCAGATGAACAGGGACTATAAATCATGTGCATGTCTTTTCAAATATATGTGATTTAAAGTACCTATAGAGATGCCTGTCAGGATACAATGTAAGGAACCACATTGCCATATTTGTGGTGTAACTGATCTCCTTGAGCTTCTGAAGAATCTGAAGGCTGAAAAGAAAATTATCTTAAAGTTTAGGCTGAAGGAGTTAGATGTTAGTTGGTCATCAGATATGGGTGCTAAATACATCAGATTGAATATGTGATCTTTCTGAAATACAGTTTGGGTACTAGAACATTGCAAAATTATATAATCTCCAGAGACAAAATATTTTTTGGAAATACAAAATCCATTTTTTTCTTTTCAACTCATCATTCAGTACTAGTATTTTTAGAAAGTAATAAAACTGTATCTAAAAAAATACAACCCAAAAAGTTAAAAATGTACACCTACGATGGTAATTGATGGTCCTTATATCCTAGGAAGAGAACTACAGAATTTGGTGTGAGTAAAAAAAAATTACAAAGCTGTATTTCAATATTTCAATTTTTTATTGATTGTATCCATACATCATAGGTCACCATACTGCTGAAACCTATATAGATTACAAAATATATTAGATGAAGTACTTCTGAATTCCAATCTATGTACGAAATATATTTCACTAAGGTTGGGGTTTTTTTTCTTATTAAGTATAGAGCACTGCAATAATGTAATATATGTATTTGTCATATTAATACATCTGCCATTTATTGCAAGAAGACATTTATCCCTCTCTCTTTGACAGGCTAATTTCAGAGAAGAAACATTCAGTATTTTTCTTTTTCCATTTGTAGTCCAGAACTTTAAAAATGCTTGTGAGTTTTACTGCCTATAACTGGGAAAGAGAAAATAATAATCGTTTCTTATTAGTATTCAACTTATTAGGTGGAAATGTACATTCACAACTCATGGAGGAAATGTGAATAAACTTTGGATTTATTTGATAAGTAAGATTTCATTGGAAACCAGGAGAATTATATTTCTCACATGCCAATACCAAATTTGGCCAGCCAAAATTCAAAGCAAGGTGCAATGAATACTCTCAAAAACAAAATTCTGATTAGAGGTAAGAATTCAATGAGACTGCCATGTCTTTTTTTTTTAATTGAAAATTTTGAAAAAAAAAACTTTTACAAATGTTTACTTCCCTCCCCCTACCCTCCCCACCCAAACCCCACCCCGCCCAACCTTCCCTCCCCCAACTTCCCAGAACCAATACAGGGTATAAATCTTTAACAAAAATATTCTAAAATAAACTTAAAAGTAAAAAGTTAATATCCTCTATCATTTGAGCTTTAACTCCTCTTTGCTAGGCTAACTCTAAACAGATTATGTCATTCTTTGTTGCCTCAGTCATAAACTATCTGGAATTTCTTAGTCCCATAATTATTTTGAGTATAGTCAATCCATCTTCTCCACTCCAATTTATATCTCTCATTGGAATAGTCCTTGAGATATGCTGATGTTTTAGCCATCTCTGCTAAGTTTGTTACTTTTAATGTCCGTTCTTGAATAGTAGGCAAATCTTCCTTCTTCCAGGATTGTGCCACCAGCAGTCTTGCTGCAGTTATTAAATGCAAAATCAGGTTAGTCTCTATAACTGTACAATCAGTAATTATACCTAACAAAAATAACTGAGGGGTAAACTTTATCCTTTTTTAAAGAACATTTTGCATAATCCACCATATTTTTATCCAAAATGCTTTTACCTTTTTACAAGTCCACCAAATATGATAGTATGTGGCATCAGCACAATCACATCGCCAGCATTTAGGTTGTAAATTCGGATACATAGAGGCCAGTTTCTTAGGATCTAAATGTCATCTATAAAACATCTTATAAAAGTTTTCTCTCAAATTTTGGGCTTGCGTAAATTTTAGATTTCTTACCCAAATCTTTTCCCATATATCCAACATTATTGGTTCTTCAAAATTTTGTGCCCATTTTATCATACAGTCTTTAACTAATTCTGTTTCCGAATCCATTTCTATTAATACAGTATATAGTCTCTTTATATGCATTGGACTTTGATCTCTAATTTGTTTTAATAAATTATCCTCGTCTTGCATAAAACCGATTTTTTGATCTATTTTCCATCTAGCCTGTAACTGCCCATACTGAAACCATGTTTGAATTGCCTTTTCCTCTTTTAGTACATTCAAGTATTTTAATTGTAATACACCTCTTTCTAAGGTAAGAAGCTGTCTGTATGTAATTACATCTTGTTTTTGTACTATATTTATGTTTTCTATTGCATGTCTAGGAATTGCCCACATGGGTATCTTATCATTTAGTTTATATTGATATTTTTTCCAGACCTGCAGTAGAGCATTCCTTAAAATATGACTTTTAAAGTTCTTATCTACCTTTTTGTCATATAGCAAATAAGCATGCCAACCATATACCAAATCATGCCCTTCCATATTAAGTATTCTATCATCTGTTAAATTAATCCAATCACTAATTACCAATAAAACTACTGCCTCATAATATAGTTTTAAATTTGGTAATTTCAAACCTCCTCTCTCACGTACATCTTGCATTATTTTTAGTTTAATTCTTGGCTTCTTCCCTGCCCATACAAATTTATTAATGCCCTTCTGCCATTCTAGCAAATTTGCATCTTTTAAAGTATTGGTATCATTTGAAAAAGAAATAAAAATTTAGGTAAAACATTCATTTTCACTGCTGCTATTCTTCCCAACAAAGATAATTGTAATTTCCCCCAATTTTTCATCTCCATCTGTATGCTGCACCATAGTGGCTCATAATTATACTTATATAGTTTCCCATTTGAGGTTGAAATATAGACTCCTAAATATTTAACCTTTTTAACTATTTCACATCCTGTCATTCCTTCTAGTTCTTCCCTTTGTTTAGTGTTCATATTTTTAACTAGCATCTTTGTTTTCCCTAAATTTATTTTAAATCCGGACACTTGGCCATATTGATTAATCATATTCACTAAAACCTTACTAGATTCCTGTGGTTGGGTTAATGTTATAACCAAATCATCTGTGAAAGCGCGTACTCTATATTCTTGATGCATAATCTTGATTCTCTGTAAATCATCTGATCCCCGTATTTTGTTCAACAATAATTCCAGAGTTATAATAAACAGTAATGGGGATAGAGGACAACCCTGCCTTGTACCCTTCTCAATTTTAAATGGGTCTGTTAAGCTTCCATTGACTATAATTTGAGCTGTTTGTTCCTGATATATTGCTTTAATTGATTGTAAAAAATGCTCTCCTATTTGCATTTTTTGCATTGTTTTCAATAAAAATTTTCAATTCACTCGATCAAAGGCTTTCTCAGCATCTAGAAATATAAGCACAGCAGGGATTTGGTTATTCTTCCCCAAATATCCCAGTATATTAACAATTTGTCTTACATTACTTCTCATTTGTCTCCCTTGTATAAAACCTGTTTGATCATTATGAATCAGTTGCTGAATAACCAACATTAACCTATTCACTAGTATTTTAGTAAAAATTTTATAATCTATATTGAGTAATGATATAGGTCTGTAATTTTTGGGTTGACTAAGATGTTGATCCTCTTTTGGTATCAGGGATATAAAGGCTGTCTTCCAAGATGGGGGTACCTTCCCTTCCATTTGGATCTTATTAAATAGTACTTTAAGAGGTTCTACCATTTCTAATTGTAAATTTTTGTAATAAGCCAATGTCAGCCCAGCGCTTTCCTTACCTTTAGCTGTTTAATTACCTGGAGAATTCCCCCTGAAGTTATTGGTTGATTCAATCTCTCCCTCTGCTCGTCTTTAACTATGGGTATTTTTTCTTTATCCAAGTATCTATCTATATCTATCTGTATTTTGTCATTCATGTACAATCCTGTGAAAAATTCACAAAAAACCTTTTGAATCTCATCCTGTTGATACACTTCCTTCCCTTTATAATGTAATTTCGATATATTGCGAGATTTCTGCTTCTTCCTAATCAGATATGCTAGCCATCTACCAGATTTATTGGTGTTACAAAAAGTGTTGCAAATGTTTTGCGTATAACAAATTAGTAGCCACCTGGTCTGACAACAGCATATTAAATTGCTCTCTTAATAAAATAATTGCTTTTTTTAATCTTCTTATGTGCCGAGGTGGCACAGTGGTTAAATGCAGCACTGCAGGCTACTTCAGCTGATTGCAGTTCAGCAGTTCGGCTGTTCAAATCTCACCGGCTCAAGGTTGACTCAGCCTTCCATCCTTCCGAGGTGGGTAAAATGAGGACCCGGATTGTTGTTGGGGGCAATATGCTGACTCTGTAAACCGCTTAGAGAGGGCTGAAAGCCCTATGAAGCGGTATATAAGTCTAACTGCTATTGCTATTATCTCCTGGTTTTAGTATTAACTCTTGTTCTTTCTTCCTGATTTCTTGCTCTAGTTCAATTCTTTTTTCCCCCTGTTTACATCTATGTAACCTATTTAAATTTATTAGAACTCCTCGCATATATGCTTTACTTGCATCTCAAACCATTTTCATAGATGTACCCTTATTCATATTAAAAACAAAATATTCTCTTCACCATTTTTACATTCATTAATATTTTTCTCATATCTAAATAAGTTTTCATTCAATCTCCAAGTCCTTCTAGCTTCCTTCCCAAATTCCAACTCCATCCAAACCGGGTTATGGTCTGTTAAAGCTCTGGAACATATCTTTGTCTTCTTTACCCTAGAAAGCAAATCATTTGTTGTTAATATAAAGTCAATCCTGGAAAAGGATTGATGTCTATCAGAAAAAAAGTAAAGTCCTGTTCTTTTGCATTCCTTTCTCGCCAGATGTCTCTTAGCTCCATATCATCCATCATATCGCAAAAAGACTTGGGTAATTTCGCTCGCGTTTGGATATTTTGCAGGAGACCCTTCTTGTCTTTCTTGGTATCCAGAACACCATTCCAATCACCCATTAATATGCAAGATCTATAGTCCCACTGTATTAACTTAGTATGGAGCATTTTGTAAAATTTGTCTTCTTGTTGATTGGGAGCATATATTCCCATTAAAAGTGTCTTCTTCCCTTCTAATACCAGTACTATTGCAATATATCTTCCTTGGGAATCTGCTTCAATTAATTCAGCTTTCATGTCCTTTCTTAAGTAAATAACTATACCATTTTTCTTCTCTGGGGCAGAGGCTACAAAGTGTTGTCCAAGTCTTGTATTGATCAAATATTTCTGGTCAGTTAATCTGATATGTGTCTCTTGCAGGCAAATTATGTCATTCTTAAATTGTTTCAAATAATGATTTATTTTCTTCCTTTTCTTTGGAGAATTTAAGCCATTAACCTTCCAGGTTAAGAACTTAGTTGTCATCTTTAGCTCCCTGAAGCTTTTTAAGAGCCATCTGGAAATCCTGTAATTTGGCTTTCGGCCTGGCTCCTCCCACTGCTTCTGAGCTAAAACCTGTGAGTTCTTGAACTGTTGTGTGTGTTTGTTGCAAAGTTTTTTGCTTTTTTAACTCTTGTTCCATACACCTAGTGACCATGCGGGTTTGTCTTTGCTCCTTTGCTCCTTCTAGTTCTGAGAGAGGAAGTGGATCCAGCCTTAATAATCCTTGGGTATCTTGCTGTATGTCATATCCTTCTTGTTCTCCTTCTCTGGGTCCTGGAGCGGGGGGGATGTCCAGCCTTCAGTATATTATTATAAAAATCTTGAGCCTTCCATACTGAGTTAAGATGATATTTTTGCCCCTGGTAATTAACTGCTAATCCAATTGGAGCTTCCCATCTGAACTGTAACTGATGGTTTTTGAGTTCATCCATTAAAAAGGCATAATCTTTCCTTGATCTCAACATTTTGGGTGGTATTTCCTTCAAAACAGTCACCTCCTGACCCCCAATTTGCAACTTGGTTTTATAAGACTCTTGCAATATCAAGTTCCTCGTATCTCTCGTGGCAAAATACACCACAATGTCCCTTGGGAGATGTTTTTGTCTGTCAAGCCAGGAATGAACACGATATATCTTGTCAATCTGCCAGTCGAAATCCCCTCCTGGCCGTCCCATCAATTGATCAAAAGCCTCTGAGAAGATCTGCTTCAAATTTTCTTGGTTTTTCTCTTTAAGGCCCCTTATCCTTAAAGCAAATTCCATCTGTCTGTACTGCAACATTATAATTTCATTTTCTGCATCATCAACCTTGCATTGGACCACATCCATTTTCGTTACCAGGTTAATATTGGAATCACTAAGATCTTCCAATTTATCCTCGATTCCTGATACATAGCCAGATAAGCATTTAAAAGCCTCCAAAATATCATCTCTAATTTCTTGATTACAAATCTGGACCAAATTCATAACTTCTTCTGACAATTCCTTAAAAGCAACAGAGATCTTTCCCTGTATTTTAATTTCCATCGCAGCTGCATGATTTTTTAAAGCCTCAGTTAAAGCCTGACTTAATTCTTTTTGCAGTATTTTTCAAGTCAAAGGTTCCCCAGCAGGAGTAGGAGGGGGTTGGGAGGGGAGTTATGACTGTAATTTAGATGCCGGAGCAGGTGAATTACCAGCGCTTTTCGAGGCGTTTATTTTTTGCTTAGAGGCCATTTCTCATTTAATCTTCTCCACCCAGTTACTAAATCCAGCCAAACCGCTTGTTGCAGTAATTACTATATAGTTTAGTAATAAATCACTACTGATTTAATGATCTTTTGATGGTCTGAGCTCCATGAAAATCTGTAACATCACAACATCACCACACCTACAAAGCTGTTCAGTGCCATCTTGTCTTTGTCTATCTGCCAGGTAGTTAAGCAGAAGGAATTTTTTTTAAAAATGGAGTTAAATTCTGTAAGACATATAATTAGAAGTTCTCTGGTATTTGTCTGACCGTGTTGGAATCAGTTATAAATCAATCATTGAGCTGAGGGTGGACGTATGCCTTCGTTCTGCAAAAAAGCAGAAAAAATCCTTGGCGTGGAGAATTCACTGAGTTATAGGGTGGCTCACACCTTCCACCCCCAGATTTATGTTCTGGGGGAGGGGGGTGTTGAATGGAGCACTTCCCAAACACACCTCTACTCCTATGCCCGAAGGAGAGGTAATCAAACTGTCAAACAGTTGATGGATACTGTTTAGACAGCTTAACGCAGCCAGGGGTCCGGAGCTGTTAAAAACGAAACAACTCCCACAGACACCGCCCAAACCGGAAGTTCCCATTTGAGTGCATTATTAAGCTACAATACAAATGACAATGCACTTTCTTAGGCATTTGGTGACAGACTCATACTTGCAGACCTAGATTTTCACAGGCAACAAAAAAATACAAGAATACCAATACTGACATCATAACCAGATATTGCAACAGGCCCAGATGTCTTTACATCCCATACTTAGACCCACAGCACCATCATCAGTAACAACTTTACACACACGGCTAGAGGTGACTTTACATGATTTTGCTCTAATATTATATGACTTCCTAGGTCATTGCATTACAGACCTCAGAGTCAGTTTTAAAATAAAGAATCTTTGCCAACACAACTGAGTGGGTGGCAGCTGAGCTTATATACATCAATGGCTTTCAGGCCACTTCAGAAAGTTGGAATAAATGCAATGTTTTTTTCCCAACACAATACAGTTGTTCTGCGATAAGGTACCTACAACCTGTCAACATGTAAATTACATTTGCTTAATGACCCTTTCTTCTTCCTATCTTTCTCCCATCCCCATCTTAATGTATATAGATCCAACATCAATTAGGCCATTCAATGGATCTGGTGAAGTAAATAGCAACCCACAAAGAAGATGTCTTAGGCAGACAAGAAGCAATGGGTGGAAACTAATCAAGGAGAAAGCCAACCTAGAACTAAGGAGAAATTTCCTAAGAGAACAATTAATCAGTGGAAGTTGTAGATTATTCAATACTGAAGGCTTTTAAGAAGAGATTGGACCACCAATTATCTGAAATAGTATAGGGTTTCCTACTTGAGCAGGGGATTGGACTAGAAGGCCTCCCAAGCCCCTTCCAACTATTCTATTCTATTACAAAATTCATTACCCTTAATGACCTTGTACCAATTATCTTGTAAATTAAATAAGTGCTTTGATGATGTAGAATTGCCACAGTGGAGGGAAATACAAGCCTGGATGCTGCTGCTTATTACCTTGTATATGACAACTTTTTTGTATGCACAAAGATGGAAATATTTGACACTAACTGACAATGGGGTAATGGTTGGTGAAGATGATGGAACATGCTGAGATGGCTAAATTGACTTCTTTGATCTGATACCCCCCCCCCCCAATCACTTGTTAATTAGCGTTAGTTTTTACTTTTCTGGAGAATCCAGCATGAAGTTGGAAATCGCTCCCACTGCTTTTTTGCCTACCTATGGTCATTCTGTTTTTTCTGTTTAGGTAAGGAAATAATTCTGAAATAATGACCCAATTGGTTGCCTAGTATACTACTAAAATGTGTGTTTTGCCTCAATTTACCCTAAGCAGTACATTAGTTTTCTAATCAAGATATTTAAAATCTGCTGAATTAAAGATTGTGCAAAAAAATCCAGGATCCATTATTTCCACGTTGTTAACAAAGTTGTAATCATGATTTCCAATGCCGCCTGCCAACTTCCCACAAGCAAAGTCAATGGGGACCCAGCAAAAAGTCAAGTGGGCAAGTTGGTCCCCCTCTCACTACTTTTGTTTGTCTCTCCATGGGTCATTATGTTTATCTGTTTAGGTAAGCAGACTTATTATTGAAATACATTTGCTACTACTATTATTTTTCTGTTTATGACATATACTCTTCTTGGACAATCATGGGACTATTCAGCATTCAGATAAAAAAATATGGCAGACTAACATTTAATGTTTTTCGGTCATAATTAGCCTGCACTAATTTCTCTCTAAAGTGATCTCAATGAGTCACAGGGTTGTTTGGTATAATTTTTTAAAAAGCATTTCCTGAAGCTGCTGAATCTTGAATAAGTTGGGCCAATTCTGTAGAAAAAGGGTTGTCTCAAACTTCTCCAGAAAACCGGAGGTTCTTTTTTTGGTCCCATGTATAGAAATGAGCACTCCTTTGTGCCCCGAAGTACTCAACAAGTTTTCATTGAATTGAATGCGTGAGAACGGGAATGGCTGCCGAGCCTCATCGCTCCGGTTGCTGGAAGACAATAAGAGACTAGTTTTGGTGACCAGGACCCCGGATATGGTAACTGAGGGGCTCCTGCAGGGCACCAATGTTCGGGCCTTCCAGGGAGGTGGTTGTTTGAGGAGGGGGCTGCCTTTGAGCGGCTCCTGGACGGCGTTGTCTCCCTCGGTGTGGTCTCTTTCATCGGCCCTTTTGTACAGCTGGTCGGCGGATTTCAATTTGCCTTCGCTCGGTGAACACTCTGATGGAGCGCAGGAGTGCATGGCTTCCATGACAACCATGGGCTTGACCCAAGTAATTCGGGGCCCAACTCACTTGGCGGGTCACATGCTCGACCTTGTATTTCTCTCGGAGCAGTGGAGTTGTGATCTTGGTCTGAGGGGTAGTGAGATCTTACCCTTGTCATGGTCGGACCACTACCTACTGAGGTTTGACTTTCGGAGACCAAACCCCCACTGTAGGGAGGAGGAACCAACCAGGTGGTTCCGCCCCAGACAACTTATGGACCCTTTGGGGTTCCAGACAGAGCTTGGGGTCATTCCTGATACTCTCGCCCGCAGTCCGGCGGAGACTCTGGTTGCCGCTTGGAACTCGGCAGCGACGGAGTCTCTTAACCGGATTGCACCTCTACGGCCGCTCCGAGGCAGTGGATCCAGGAGGGCCCCTTGGTTTACTGAGGAACTCCGGGAGATGAAGCGCCGAAAGAGATGCCTAGAGCACCAATGGAGATCCAGTAAATCCGCATCGAACCGAGCACTTCTAACATCCTGCATCAGAGAGTACATCCGGGCAATCAGGACATCAAAAAGAACTTATATTGCCACTCTGATTGCTTCCGCTGAGTCGCGCCCAGCCGCCCTGTTCAGGATAACCCGTTCCCTCCTAAATAGGAGGGATACGGGTGATCCTTTGCAAGGCAGGGCTGAGGACTATGTCCAGTTCCTCGCAGATAAAGTTGCTTGGTTTCGGGCGGACCTGGACTCCAATCCTGCAGAACCAGCTGAGGCACTAAGGGATAATCTGGTAGGTCATCGCTGGATTGATTTTCAAGCTGTTACCCCTGTGGACGTGGACAAGGCCATGAGAGCTGTAGGTGCCTCCACATGTGTACTGGACCCGTGCCCCTCCTGGCTGGTTGTTAACAGCAGGGAGGTGACATGGGGCTGGATCCAGGCGGTTGTTGCCGCCTCCCTACGGGAGGGGGTCTTTCCCCCCGCTTTAAAGGCGGCGGTGGTGAGACCCCTCCTGAAGAAACCATCTTTGGATCCAGCCGTTCTTAACAACTATAATCCAGTCTCCAACCTCCCCTTTGTGGGGAAGGTTGTTGAGAAGGTGGTGGCCTTTCAGCTCCAGCGGTCCTTGGAGGAAGCCAGTTATCTTGATCCATTCCAGTCAGGCTTCAGGCCTGGCTACAGCACAGAAACCGCTTTGGTCGCATTGACTGATGATCTCTGGAGAGCCAGGGATGGAGGCCACGCCTCCATCCTGGTACTCCTTGACCTCTCTGCGGCTTTCGATACCATCGACCATGGTATCCTTCTGCGACGACTGCGGGAGGTGGGGGTGGGAGGCACTGTCTTACGGTGGTTCTCCTCTTACCTCTCGGACAGGTCGCAGTCGGTGTTAGTTGGAGGGCAGAGATCAACCCCTAGGCCCCTAACATATGGGGTGCCGCAGGGCTCGGTCCTGTCCCCCCTTCTCTTCAATATCTACATGAAACCGCTGGGTGAGATCATCCGACGGCATGGGATAAAATACCACCAGTATGCGGACGATACACAGTTGTATCTGTCCGCCCCGTGCCAACTCAATGAAGCGATGGACGTGATGAGCCAGGGCCTTGAAGCGGTTAGAGACTGGATGGGGGTTAACAAGCTTGTACTCAATCCAGATAAGACCGAGTGGCTCTTGTGCTTCCCTCCCACTAATTGGCCAAGTGTTCCATCTCTCAGGCTGGGGGGTCAAATAATACGCCCCTCAGACAGGGTCCACAACTTGGGAGTCCTCCTGGACCCACAGCTGACTTTTGAACATCATTTGTCAGCTGTGACCAGGGGGGCATTTGCCCAGGTTCGCCTGGTGCACCAGTTGCGTCCCTACCTGAACCGGGAGGCTCTCACAACAGTCACTCGTGCCCTTGTGACCTCTAGGCTGGAGTACTGCAATGTGCTCTACATGGGGCTGCCCTTGAAGAGTATTCGGAGACTTCAGCTGGTCCAGAATGCAGCCGCGTGAGCGATCGTGGGTGCACCTCGTTTCACCCATGTAACACCTATCCTCCACGAGCTGCACTGGCTGCCTGTTGATCTCCGGGTGTGCTTCAAGGTGCTAGTTGTCACCTACAAAGCCCTTCATGGTATTGGATCTGGGTACTTGAGAGACCGCCTACTGCCAATTACCTCCACTAGGCCAATAAGATCCCATAGATTAGGCCTCCTCCGAATTCCATCAGCCGGCCAATGTCGGCTGGCAACTACCCGGAGGAGAGCCTTCTCGGTGGCTGCTCTGACCCTTTGGAACGAACTCCCCGTGGAGATTCGTACCCTCACCACCCTCCAGACCTTCCGCGTAGCTCTTAAAACCTGGCTGTCCTGACAGGCCTGGGGCTAGAGACCTCAACCCCACTCGAATAGTATGACTGTTGCGCTTTTAATGATGTATTGTCTCTATGTTTGTAACTTGTTTGTCCCCCCTCCCCCAGAATTGTGAGCCACCCTGAGTCCCCCCAGGGAAAAGGGCGGCATACAAATAAAGCAATTCAAATTCAATTCAAAGAATTCAAAGAATTCAGCTAGGAGACCCAGCTGGAGTGAAAGAATTTCATCCAACTAAGTACAGGTCATTCCTCCGGGAAGACCCCCATGGTACATGTCTGGAGGGCTTCAGGCTAAGAAGTTCTCTATGGGCAAGGGGCAATTATAGGCTTATTGCACTGAGCATTCATAATAATCTTCAGCTCCCCAGCATCAGGGATCTCTCTAAGAAGACCCTATGTTGTGATGTATGGGAATGACTGACTTTGGGAGACAGAAGAAACAGCCACAAATTGGACAACAATCAGATAATAGGAAGCTGCAATTGTAGAAGAAATGGGGCTGTTGCAAACATCTTAGAAGGGACTCTCCCTAGTTTCTTGGACTGTAAAGGAGAGGGAAGAGTGGTGTATTTTCAGATTTGCATGATTCTGTTAATAAGTCCCCAAGTCATAAAGTTTCTAAGATTGGATGCCCCTGATTTAAAACATGATCAAATTGGAAGACACTTTCAAAGCTTTGTACAGCCCTTGTATCTTTCATAACATCCGAATGCTCTTTAACTTATTAGTATACTCTTTCAATGAGGCTGCTACACTGCTGGTTGACAAATACAGCAGTAATAAGAAAAAACCCTAAATAATATTTCTTCTACTCTTTTACAAATCAGCACGTTTTTACAATCTCATAGAGATTTTCTTTTTCTCTGAGGAACAAAAGGAAAAATTTATGGAGCAATTTCATTTGGTCAGGGAAAGGGCTTTGTTGTCTATAAAAATAAAGGTAGGATATTTTTTTAAAAAAGAATCTGTTTTAAAATAAGACAAAAAAAGGGAACTTAAAAGTAATTATTTTAACCGACTCATACTAGAAAAGACAGCTTCTTTCAAAGTGCTTATTTTATCTGATTGCTGTTAAGGAAAGAAAGCTTTGTATAACCTCCGTTTGATTTTTATAAAGCTTGGCCCATTGTTGGAAGATTCCCCCATCCCTCTTCTCCTCCTCCCTCAGTCTATTGTTATCTCTTTCTTTTCAGGATGTGAGCTGTGGGGAACAAATGAAAGCCAATATTAACAGCCCCCAAATTCTGTGGCTCCCTGATTATGCTACCTGCTGTAGGTCATCTTAAAAGTTACATTTTCATAATAGGTGACAAGATAATGACAGATAATAAGCACTGATGACACAGTAGAGGTCTACCCCTCTTCTAATATCCCATTCCCTTACAGTTTGGTTCCTCCTGGTGTCATTCCCTGCTTTGGGTTAAGCGAATGGGTTGCCAGCTGTTCCTCTCAAGGAACCTTTCCTCCATCCTAATCTCTCACTTACAAGAGCTCTGCCTCCATTTGTGGGTGGCAGATACAGCCATTTGGATAAATAGGGATTTTTTTTTTTTTTAGGATTTAGAAGAGGAGAAACTCAAAGGCAGGCTTGCCAGGTTTCCATTTAGCATCTTACTGAAATGAATCATGCAAAAGTCAGTAAATATCTGGTGAGGGAGGTCTACTTGTACACTCTGAAATGACCTTATTAATACATATATGAACAAACAAATAAATAATACGAATTGCTGTTAAAAACCCTGTCTGATATTTTTCCGCTATGCAGTTTGTCAAAGTTATCTTCCCTAGCAAAGGAGGCTTCTGGTTTTCCAACTTGCTCTTACAATTTATATGCAATACAATTTATCTCACATAAATTTCCAGCTTGTTCAAAATGCCAATGGGTGCTATTGACGGCATTTTCAGGTAACAGAATAACAGAGTTGGAAAGGACCTTGGAGGTCTTCTAATCCAATCCCCTGCTCAAGCAAAAGAAGACAAGCTCAGGGTCCAAAATGATCTTGGCAGACTTGAACAAGAAGCCCTATCCATCAACATGAAATGAAGAAAAGCAAGTTTTTACATGTAGGCAGGAAAAACAAAAGGCAGAAGTACAGAGTAGGCAAATCCTGGCTCAAAGAGAGTGACTGTGAAAGGAATCTTGGAGTCCAAGTGAACGATCATTTAAACATGAGCCAGCAGTGTGCAGCAGCAGCCAAAAAAAGCTAATACTATTCTTGGTTGTATAAACAGAAGCATAGAATCAAAATCACATGAAGTATTAGTATCATTTTATAAAGCCTTAGTAAAGCCACACCTGGAATACTGCATCAGTATGGTCACTACATTACAAAAAAGATGTTGAGATTATGGGAAAAGTGCAAAGAAGAGCAACTAAGATGATTAAGGGCCTAGAGACAAAAACATATGAAGAACAGTTGCAGGAATTGGATATGGTCAGTTTAGGGCCATGATGGTGAATCTATGGCATGGGTGCCAGAGGTGGCACACAGAGCCCTCTCTGCTGACATGTGTACCATTGGCCCAGGTCAGATTTCCATGGTGTTTCTTTTGTGAGCTTCTGTTTCCCTGCAAACGACGAAGCAGAAGCTCATGAAAGAAAAAAGATCTTATCTCTTGCCGCACTGCTGGTGTTGGGATGCCCTGCCTCCCGCTGGCCATCTAATCTTCGGGTCTCACACATGTCCATACATGTTTGCGGACATGTTCATGCATGCATATGTTAACGTGCACACATGCACTTTTCAGTTGGGGATGCACCTGCACGCAGTTTGGGCACTCGGTGTCTAAAAGGTTCACCATCACTGGTCTTGAGATAAGAAGGACTAGGGTAACATGATAGCAATATTGCAGTATTTGAGAGGCTGCCGCAAAGAAGAGGGAGTCAACTTATTTTCCATAGCACCAGAAGGCAAGACAATAAACAATGTGTGGAAACTATTCAAGGAGAGAAGCAACCTGGAAGTAAGGAGAAACTTTATAACAATTAACCAGTGAAACAATGAGGACAATTAACCAGTGGAATAGCTTGCCTGATGAGACAAAATCTCATCACTGGAGATTTTTAAAGAAAAGACTTAACAGCTATCTATCTGAAATGGTATGGAATCTCCTTCTTGAGTAGGGGATTGGGATAGAAGACCTTCAAGTTCCTTCCAACTCTATTCTGATTGAACCCCATACAGTTTCAGACAAGTAGTTGTCTAATCTCTTCTTAAAAACCTCCAGTGTTGGAGCACCCACATATCTTTAAGCAAGTTGTTCTACTGATTAATTGTTCTAATTGTCAGGAAATTTCTCGTTAGTACTAGGTTGCTTTTTTCCTTGATTACTTTCCATCCATTGCTTATTGCCTTCAGGTGCCTTGGAGAATAGGTTGACCCCCTCTTCTTTGTGGTAGCCCCTTAGACATTGGAACACTGCTACACATCTTTTTTGTCCTTTGAAACCTCCCATGTTGCCTGCATTCTCCAAACTAGAAAAAAATGAGAAGAGTTTTTTTCTTATTCTACTTTGGACATTCAGTGAAGGAGAAACATTACAAAGTGCATGTTACTGGACAGTTGATGTTAATGAAAGACAGGAATTTACTGACTCCATAGCTACTTCATCAATAATGAATGGAATATTTCTTTGAGTTTCTCAAGGAAATGATGGATTGTCCAATACTTTTACACTAGCAGGACTTCCCTGCTAGTATTGACAGCAGCATTATTATTTAAAAAGCCCCAAGAAGGAATTTTCTCTTGATATTTTCTCTGGGATTAAACTAAGAAGTGGAGAGTTAAGGAGGTTACACATCTCAGAAAAGATTATTTTCTAAGACATATTTCTTGCCAAGTCATCTATAAATATGTGGAGGACACCATATTCAACCCAGAATTCTCCTTTCCCCCCCCAAAATTTCAAAAGTAAAATCAATTTGAATGAGAATTGATAGAAGAGAATGTTTGTAGCTCAAGGTTGAAATGAGGGGTCCTTGGTGCTCTCTGAGCTTGGGGTTATTTTTGTGTGTGCAAACATTACATTATTCAAACTAGGTAGCATCATGACGCTGATGTTACTTAGTCTGGGTAATTTGGGTAGCTCTAGTTTGGGTGGCTCAGTGGCTAAGATGCTGAGCTTGTCGATCAGAAAGGTCAGCAGTTCAGCGGTTTGAATCCCTAGATCACCTAATGGAGTGAGAGCCCATTAGTTGTCCCAAAGGTAACCAACCTAGCGGTTCAAAAGCATGTAAAAATGCAAGTAGAAAAAACAGGAACCACCTTTGGTGGGAAGATAACAGCATTTCATGTGCTTTCGGCAGTTAGTCATGCCGGCCACATGATCACAGAGACGTCTTTGGACAGCGCTGGTTTTTCAACTTTGAAATGGAGATGAGCACTATTCCCTAGATTTGGGAACGACTAACACATATGTGCGAGTGGAACCTTTACCTTTATCTTTAGTTTGGGTAATGAAATGTCTGCAAAACAATAACCAAGGTCAGAGAGCACAAAAGATTCCTCATGAATGAGAGCCAGTTAAGATGAAAAAGAATATTTCTGCCTGTCGATAATAAAGCCTATGTTGCAAATAGGGATGTTTGGATTAATTTGAAAGGAAAGAAAATTCTGCCTGGTAAATAATCTTTAATTCTCAGGATTGTTGATTTGCAAATTCATTTCATTCTTTCTGACAACATTCCCATTCTCTGTCTTATGGCATACATATCCTGATAATTTGCAATGTTCAGATTAGGTATGCATTTTGAAATAAATAAAATGTAACTGAATCACTTTCGTTTATTTGAAACATGAAATCAAATATGGATTTTGAGTGTTCACATACTATGTTTTTAGAGAGCTTTTGTTATCTCTTAAGGTACTCAGTTGGTGCTCCCACATCATTAAAAAGGTAGCAGATGCATTTTCTGATTAGTCTTGTCTAATACATATTAAAATGCATAGCTGTTTCGTTTATAAGCTGCCAAGAACCACATCACAACATTCCAGAAAGTATTAAATCCTCTGAGTAGCTAGGGTTTATGCAAATTATTCTAATAGGAGCAGATAAGTCTTTCATATCAAAATTAATAAAGATGGACTGCCTTAAGCGTCTTTTAGAAACTGTGACTCAGGACACCAAGAACGGTAGTAAATTGCAGTTAACACAGAGTAAAGATATTATTTTGGGGCAAGTTATTTATTACTTCTGCCCCCAAAACTGTCATGCTCTGTTGACTTATCATTTGTTACAAATCCAGTATTTGTGGGGAAGAGAAAAGCTAACCTGTTTCCACCTTCTGCCTGAGAAATGAAAATATTTCATATATATATATATATATATATATATATATATATATATATATATATATATATATATATGTGTGTGTGTGTGTGTGTGTGTGTGTGTGTGTGTGTGTGTGTGTGTGTGTGTGTGTGTGTGTGTGTGTGTGTGTGTTTATCTATACTAGTTTTTTATTTATCTATACTAGATCTATACTAGTCTCCCTTTATTTATTTATCAGCACAAATAAAAAAACACAAATATAACAAAGGCAACAGTAAAAATATTGGGTTTCTGTCGTGATGGACTCTTGTGACGAGCCGAAGGACAGATGATGGAAGCAGTTAGCTTCCTCCCATAATTGGGGCTTACCAGGGGTTGTAAAAAATCTTATATATATATATATATATATATATATATATATATATATATATATATATATATATATATATATATATATATATATATATATATATATATATATATATATATATATATATATATATATATATATATATATATATATATATATAATATTCTTAAACATTAAAGGGAATATCATAAATGTGAACCAGAAGGTGCATTTTTATGATACCGTTATTGATTCTTCATGCATAGATAGAAGAGACAAGAACCCTTGAGATTATTCATAATTCTAGGATTGATCCAGAGAACCTGGTGCATTTTCCTGACATAACAGAAAAGAGCTTAATATAAACTATGAGGCAAGAGCTTCACAAAAGATTGGAGGGACAGGATAGGGGGGCAGTTTTTCTGGTAAATGGTTGTCTTCTGACTGACCTTATCAATTTGTCTTTTGGTAAAGAAGTGATTTTTGGCTGGCAAGCATATTATGAATAGGCAATCCTTCCATATCAATCATTTTGAAAATGGTCCCATCCCTGTATGTCTTCTAAATTCTAGATCTGCCCAGCTCATTGCAAATAAATAAATACATTCTACAGCAACAAGAGGCAGAATTCTACAAAGTGCCTTTTCCATACTTGAATGTTCAGCTTCATGTCTCCCATGCATAAACCAGATGGAAATGTGGCAAGCTTTAGAAATATTTTTCTCAATTCTTCCCCTCTCCCCACTCCATCTTCCACATAAGCCAGAGTGATGGCCAAATGTCCCGTCCAAACCAGCATTACCAATGTCGTGACTTGTGGATTTCTCTACCTCTTTCATTTAAACAAATGCCAATTGCCTTCCTTTCAGTAAGCAAGTCTTTTAAGGTGGTCCAGGAGAAAGAAAGGGGGGGGGGGTAGAAGTTTTCCTGTCACTTAGACCAGCAGGGGAAACTCAGCAGAAAGCTTATCACTTGTACTCATTTTTTTAAATAAAATCTGATTTCAGGATTTGTTAAAAAAAGAAAATGGGGGCCAATTTCTGTATCATGGCTGAGACTATAAAACAACACAGCAAAACAAAAGATCCAGAGGTACAAAATGGCTGTTGAGGGCTAGCAAGAAAGACCATAGGACATGCCCACCAAAGCAGATGATAACCTATTGGAATGGAGGTATTTGTGAATCTGGGCAGGTGGACCAAGCTACCTATCTTACACCAGGGAGACGGAAGGACATCCTTTTGATGTGGAACTATGAAATTCCAGAGAGATGATCTTCACAGTAGCATAAAGGCAGATTTATGAAGACATGACGTGTTCCTACCTTCCTAAAATGATGTCTTCAGGGTGAGGCAAGCAGAAAGTAACTGGTACGTTGTTGTTATTTTTATTTTGTTTTGTTTTACTATGGAAAGTAATATTCTTCAAATACCTTGCCCATATTCACATAACCGATCTTGTTTACTTCACAATCTATTTTTATGAATTTGCTTTTTCCTTCAAGAAGTTAATGAATTCTGCTAGACTTTATGTGATGTATCAGAGTATGTTACACATAGACTTCACATATTTTTACTCTACTCTTTAAGAAAAAAGGAAGGGTCATAATACAGAAATCAAAATATTGAAGCTACTATAATCTCTTTATGTCCTCTATATGCTTTGTTGATGAAAACTGATAATACAAGCTTTACTGGTTCTTTCAAGTCTTAAGTATCACAAGCTGAACTGTAGCCCATCTTGATTTGAGAATAAGCTAGGCTAGAAAGTAAATTTCTTAACCCAGAGAGCTTATGAATTCAGTTGTTCAAAATTGTTTGTCATTCATTCCATATGAGATAAGTTAGGGTTTATATCCACAGATTTATTTTGCACATGCTGTTAGCTATGCAATTATGGATGTGAAGGCTTAGAAAACATTTAGACACCAAAAAAGAGAAAAAAAATCTCCCCCATGGCTTCTTTCTTATATTCTATTATCCATTTCCTACCCTTTAAAAAAAAGCTCCTGGGTTTTTTCTAATATTATCTTTGCATTGGGTTGGGTTTGGGAGGAAGTAATAGAAAAAATAAAACAAATCCAATAAAACATTTTCTTTTAGAATGAATACAAGATACCCACGTATTCCTATCCTTTATTTTCCCCAAAAGTTTCTATTAATTTCTAAAAGGATATTTATCTAGAGCATTGGATCACCACAGTTCCTGTGTACAAGGAGTGCAGTACACACCATAATTCTCCCATCCAAGGCCTCATAAACACTTTTGAAACAATGCTAAACCTGCAATCCAAAGAATGCTGTTGATGTTACATTCTTTTGGATCTTCTCTTCTTCCCTCACCTCTTACATTTATATCCATGCTGCTCTTTTTTCCTTGGCAATGTTAATGAGTGCAATTTCCATAAACTTTTAGTGCTGCCTCACAAGAGAAAGCAGGCAATATAGGTATTTTTCTTCTTGTCCCATTTCCTGCTTCTCCAGGCAAAAAAAATAAAAGGTCAATGGGACAATGAAAAGTAAAGGAGACATGAAGAAGAATAACGATCACAGTTATGGTGATCTTTTAGCATAATAAAGATTGATATGATTTTGATTTAAACTGGTGCATTAAAACACATCCCTATAGATCACAATGTTCTATTGCTTTTCTCCTACTGTTTGCAAAGGGCAGATCTAGTGGCTTTACAGAGAGGTAACTAGCGGCTTATCTCAGAGTCT
Organism: Thamnophis sirtalis; assembly: GCF_051295495.1. NCBI lineage: Eukaryota > Metazoa > Chordata > Lepidosauria > Squamata > Natricidae > Thamnophis > Thamnophis sirtalis. The sequence goes on from NW_028261381.1 coordinate 54,867,787, forward strand.
GTATTGTACAAAGAAAGAATCACAGAGAAGAAGAGAATATAAGTTTATAATAAAAACAGAAATGCCACAAAAACCGACTTTGGGACAGATAAGGATCCCTTGATAGTATCTGGTAATCTGATATCATGCCAGGGAAGACTTAATAGTTAATTAATAGGGTAAGCCTCTGTGAAGTCCCAACCAGAATTGCATTTGCAAGCAGAAGTAGAACATTGTGATATATAGGGATGTGATTTAATGCACCATTTTATAGCCTCTCAGCCCAATCATCTTGTAAGGTGTTGCAAGAGGCTTAATCCGATTCCCACTTTTAGGCATTGGCTATTTTTGAAATCCAGATGTGCCTTCAGTAGGTTTTCTTCATAGTCGGGAACATTGTTAGAGGCCTTGGTTGGTTCTTCTAGGCCAAGGGGGTCAAACTGGCATCCTACAGACCGGATGTGTCATGCACAGGCCACGCCCATTCCAGCTCCATGAATGGGGAAAATGTTGTGAAATCTCTTGTGATGACAATGTGACATCACAAGTTTGACACCCATGTTCTCGGCCATGCTCCAGTCATGGGTCTTTCCCTTTGCAATCCAAGGATTCATCAGAGGTAAACAAAAGACTGTGTCCCCACATGTTTGTCGCAGAGCTTCTAGGGTTGTTGGCTTTTACAGATTATGCAAGATACTGAATATACTGACTGGATGATGATCATCCTTTTCTCTAGAAAGTTTGTCATTATTTTCATTACTATTCTTATTGATAGCTGGCATTAATGGTATAATTGTTTTGTACTTGTGTTTACACTATTTGTTTCTACTGTATGCCATTTTAGGTCTTGCTCACTAAATACAAGAGGAATCCTGAAGGGCAAAATAAATATCTACGTAAAGAATCACAGGAGCTTATGGGGAAGGGCGAGAAGGATAGAATAGAATAGAATAGAATAGAATAGAATTTTATTATCTGTATGCCGCCCTTCTCCGGGAGGACTCAGGGCGGCGAACAATTCAAGAGGGGAGAAAGGGAAACATAAAGACAAAATACAGATAATAAAAATAAGCAACAGTCGCACAACCATACATGTTGAGAGGGGAGGGAACTCATCACCCCCAGGCCTGCCAGCAAAGCCAGGTTTTGACGGCTTTTCGGAAGGCCTGGAGAGAGGTGAGGGTCCAAATCCCTGCGGGGAGTTCATTCCAGAGGGCTGGAGCTGCCACAGAGAAGGCCCTCCCCGGGTAATAGCCAGATGGCATTGGCTGGTAGATGGCACCCGGAGGAGGCCAACCCTGTGAGATCTAATGGGTCTGTGGGAGGTAATTGGCAGCAGGCGGTCTCTCAAGTACCCAGATCCAATACCATGAAGGGCTTTATAAGTTACGACTAGCACCTTGAAGCGTATCCGGAGACTGATCGGTAACCAGTGCAGCTCACGGAGGATAGGTGTAACGTGGGTGTACCGAGGTGCACCCACAATCGCTCGTGCGGCTGTGTTCTGGACAAGTTGAAGTCTCCGAATACTCTTCAAGGGCTGCCCCATGTAGAGCGCATTGCAGTAGTCCAGTCTTGAGGTCACGAGGGCGTGAGTGACTGTTGCGAGCGCCTCCCGGTCCAGATAGGGACGCAACTGGTGCACCAGGCGAACCTGGGCAAATGCCCCCCTGGTCACAGCCGACAAATTGTGTTCTAAAGTCAGCTGTGAATCCAGGAGGACCCCCAAGTTGCGAGCCCTGTCTGAGGGGCATAGATTTTCACCCCCCAGCCTGAGTGATGGAATATTGACCAAGTTTTTGGGAGGGAAACACAACAGCCACTCGGTCTTGTCTGGATTGAGTACAAGCTTGTTAACCCCCATCCAGACTCTAACAGCCTCCAGGCACTGGCACATCATGTCAACCGCTTCACTGAGTTGGCACGGGGCAGACAGATACAGCTGTGTATCGTCCGCATATTGATGGTGTTTTATCCCGTGCCGTCGAATGATCTCGCCCAGTGGCTTCATGTAGATATTAAATAGCAGGGGGGACAGGACCGAACCCTGAGGAACCCCATATTTCAGGGGCCTAGGGGTCGACCTCTCCTCCCCAACTAACACCGACTGCGACCTGTCTGAGAGGTAGGAGGAGAACCACCGAAAAACGGTGCCTCCCACCCCCAACTCTCGCAACCGTCGCAGAAGGATACCATGGTCGATGGTATCGAAGGCCGCTGAGAGGTCAAGGAGCACTAGGATGGAGGAATGACCTCCATCCCTGGCTCTCCAGAGATCATCAGTCAGTGCGACCAAAGCGGTTTCCGTGCTGTAGCCAGGCCTGAAACCCGACTGAAAGGAATCTAGATAATCGGCTTCATCCGAGGACCGCCGGAGTTGCGAGGCCACCACTTTCTCAACAACCTTCCCAATAAAGGGGAGGTTGGAGACTGGACGGTAGTTGTTCAAACTGGCTGGGTCCAGTGATGGCTTCTTCAGGAGGGGTCTCACCACCGCTACCTTCAATGCTGGTGGGAAGAAACCCTCCCGAAGAGAGGCATTCACCACCGCCTGGATCCAGCCCCGCGTCACCTCTCTGCTGTTCGCGACCAGCCAGGAGGGGCACGGGTCCAATACACATGTGGAAGCACTCACGGCTCTCATGGCCTTGTCCACTTCATCAGGAGCAACAGTTTGAAAATCAGTCCAGAGATGTCGTTCAAGACCTTCCCCCGGTACCTCGGCTGGCTCTGCGCAATTGGAGTCCAGGTCCATCCGAAGCCGAGCAACTTTGTCCGCGAGGAACTGGACATATTCCTCTGCTCTACCTTGTAAGGGGTTCCCCGCAACCCTCGTATTTAAGAGGGAGCGGGTCACCCTAAACAAGGCGGCAGGGCGGGACTCAGCGGACGCAATCAGAGCGGCAATGTGGTTGTTCTTGGCTGTCTGTAATGCCGATAGATATGCTCCGATGCAGGCTTTTAAGAGTGCTCGGTCTGACTCGGATTTACTGGCCCTCCAGCAGCGCTCTAGGCGTCTCTTTTGGCGCTTCATCTCCCGGAGATCCTCAGTAAACCAAGGAGCCCTCCTGGATCCACTGCCGCGGATCGGCCGTAAAGGTGCAATTCGGTGGAGAGCCTCAGACGCTACCGAGTTCCAAGTAGTGACTAAGGTCTCCACCGAACTGCGGGCGAGAGTATCAGGCATAACGCCAAGCGCCGTCTGGAAACCCTGGGGATCCATAAGACGCCTGGGGTGGAACCACCTAATCAGTTCCTCCTCCCTACAGCGGGGGATTGGTCTCCAAAAGTCAAGCCTCAATAGGAAGTGGTCCGACCACGACAGGGGCAAGATCTCACTACCCCTCAGACCAAGATCACAACTCCACTGCTCCGAAAGAAATACGAGGTCGAGTGTGTGGCCCGCTGAGTGAGTCAGACCCTGGATTACTTGGGTCAAGCCCATGGCTGTCATGGAAGCCATGAACTCCTGTGCTCCATCAGAGCATTCGCCGAGCGAAGGCAAATTGAAGTACCCCAGTACCATAAGTCTGGGGAACTCAACCGCCAGCTCGGCTATTGACTCGAGGAGCAAGGGGAGGGCTGTTGCCACGCTGTTGGGAGGCAGGTACGTTAACAACAAGCCCACTTGACCAGCAAGGTCCATCTTCACCAGCAAGGACTCACACCCGACAAGCTCCGGAGCAGGGATCCTACGAGGAGCTAAGGACTGTCGGATAACAATGGCCACTCCCCCGCCCCTTCTCTGGGGTCGCGGTTGATGAAAATCCTCTGGGCACATTTCTGTGAGGGGGACGCCTCCCTCCGGGCCCAGCCAGGTTTCAGTAATACATGCCAGGTCTGCCCCCTCGTCTGCAAGTAGGTGCTGGACGAGGGGAGCCTTGTGAACCACAGACCTGGCATTTAGCATCAGCAACCTGAGACCAGGGTCCTGACTACTCACACCATCTGGCCTTGGAGTGGAACTCGCAGGGCCAGAAGGAGGGATACCTCTGATATAGGGAACCCTCCTTCCCCAGTAATGGCTAGCCCTGAAGTTCCCGCCATATTTGCCCCTCCCCATTATGACCCCAATGTTCCGGCCCACTCCCGCATCTGTGGTCCCTCCACCCTCTCCCCCAGCCACCAGATTCATCGGCAGGCCCTTCGACATACACATCCAAGGGCTGGAACCGAGCCCGGGTCCCCCTAGTACTTCTGCCAAAGCACTCACTGCAGGAGGATCCGGCTAAACTCCCAGCCCACCTAACATACCCATGCATACAACCAGTCAATCCCCACAATACAAGTTAAAATAGAACAACAATATTATAATAAAAGTGGGAACATTCAATCAATCCCAGTCACACCATACTCTCCCCACACATTTAAATATACAATTTTAGTATATAAAAATTATTAGTAAAAATTACAGGTGTATAAAAAAAATATGAGTCTGCGCAGTCCGAGCAATTACATAATCCAAGGAGGCCGGAAAAATAATGTCCAAGCCTCCCAAAGCTGAATGTCCGAAAGTCCAGAATAATAGCAAGGGCATAAAAGCAGTAAGCCAACAATAGTCCAGAGTAAGGCCAGGGAAGTCTGAGAGACAGCAGGCTGCAACCGCGAAAGCTGCAGGGCCAGCCGCAGGAGATGGCGGCCAGCAACACCCCCTCCCATCGGGGGCAAAGAAACATCCGGGAGCCAGGGATAGCCCCACGGTAAAGGGGGGGAACAACCCCACTCCCGGCTGTACCGTGATGCCACCCGTGGAAGCAGCCCGTTGGCAGGCCATCAGGCTAGCAATCCCACCCCCACCCTCACCCTACCCTAACCTTAACCTAACTATAAATTAACAGTAACCCCACCCTAAATTCTAACTAACCCTACCCTGTCCCTAGCCTGACCCCACAACAGCACAGCAGCAGAGGAGGCGTCAGACAACCTAGGGGGGTCGGGTCCCCCCAAACAGGCGCCGATAGCCGCTTCCACGGCAGCCAGACAGTCTCAGCTTGATCTTCCAGGCTCCAAACAGGTGTCTTCGGCCCCAGTGGTCGGGAGGTCACCGCCCGCCTCTCTCCACAGGCGGCCCGACAGGTTCGCGACATGGTAGTGGCCCACAAGTTCTCAACAGCTCACTCAGTTAGGCTACAGCATTCCCGGGCGGTCACAGCGTTCCCAGGTGGCCTTGATGGTTGCAAATGATGTAAATGATGGTCCCGGCAGCCAGGCTATAATATTCGTTCAGGCGCCATTCACAGTCTTGCGGGATTCCTAGCTGGTCTCAGAGTCATAAGCAAATAGCAACTTCAGTGAGGTCTCCTGGTCAGCTGAGCCGCACTAACCACCACAGTGCTGGCCTTGGTGTCTTCAGCGTCCCTGAGCACGGCAGCTCCAAGAGCAATGCCACCCCAAGCACACCCCAGACACCCCTAGTTCTTCCTGAGAGGGGGGGAGCACTTCCCCCAAACTCAGCACCGCCTACCCCTTAGATGATGTTTAATAAGTCAACTCCCGGGGCTCCTGGTGTCTTCCATGTCCTCAGATCTCAATTGTTTTCAGCATAGCTCAAACAGCCCTGACATACAAACAGCGCAGTTTCCAGCAGCAGCAACAGTGGGGGGGGGGCACTAGCCATGATCTCAACAGCTCAGATGTCGTCTTCAGCGTTTCCTGGTGGGTGAACAGACCGCCCGGCTCTTAATCTTGGCATACACACACACAGCTCCACAGCTCCACGTAGCCCTAGCTCCCCAGTTCCCAACGTCTGGCTCCGAATGGCAACGGGAATGGGCTTCCCTGTCAGCAGCTTCAATGAATCGGGGCTTCCCTGTCAGCAGCAACATCAGCTGTCCGCGTCGGCGTTTTTCTGTGCCTAGCAGCTCCTAGCAGCTCCTGGGAGACAAGTCTCCCCCCTGCGCTGCTGGCACAGATGTTCTGGGGTTTTTTTTATCCTCAGCCGGGCTCCTGGGCAGATATATCTTTTCTTTTAAGCCATTTTTCGGAGGAACCGAGCCGGAGTGCAAAACTCGGCAGCCATCTTCCAGGGACATGCGCATATTACCTGGTCTCATGATGCAAACACCGTTGTGCCTATGTCAGATGTCATAAGGTTGAGGTTTGTATCACAATGTGATCTTGGTAGTCTGCAGATACCTGTGGAAGGGATGTGGGATTTTTGTTGTTGTTATTAGGAATGTGTAAGAAGTATTTTTGTATGTGTGTGAGCATGAGCCTGGTTGCCCTATTAACCTTTCAGTTTGAGCTGACATCTGGTGCTATAAGACTCTGTAAGTTGCCCAAGAACTACTAGACATTCTTTCTCTGATAGATGTAGACCTTTGGGGACTTAAACGTCCAGCTTTTATGAACTTTTCTTCACAGCTATTGAAATGGAAAATCAGACAATAATAACAAATGAACTGAGGACAAATGCTTGGGCTGATAGAAAATGCAATCTCTTATAAGTGAGATTGGCAATAACTGATTGTTTCTATTATTTGGCATGCCATTACTCTTAAGCGAAACCTCTAAATGCTTCCATTGCTAAACTCATCTCAGTTGAAAACAGGGTAGGAGGGTAAATGAGAGTCATCTACAGTTCATCTCCAAAGCTGCTGTACTTGTAATGAAAATTATTCCTTCTCTATCCTGTTGCCTGATGAAATGATAGGATTGGTTCACAACGAAAGAGAGGTTTAGTGAAAAAGAAACATGACACAAATAGAACTCACATATACTGAGCCCAGTTAATAACAGTATGAAGAATGGGATAGAATATTAAGCAAATGTTATTTCACAATCTCAGATAATTTATGGAGCCTTTTACCAATTGATACAAATTATTAACTTGAGTGGGTGTGTTTTGATATGTATGGGACTCAGTTCCCTAATTTCTATATCTTTCTCCTGGCTCTACATCATGGGTGTCCAACCTTTTGGTTTGCCAAAAGGTTGTAAATTCAAATATATAGAAGCCATTTTTTTAGGATCTAAGTGACATCTGTAAAACATCTTATAAAAATTTTCTTTCAAGTTTTGGGAACTTTGTAAATTTTACATTTCTCACCTATATCTTTTCCCATGTATCCAACATTATTGGTTCTTCAACATTTTGAGCCCATTTAACATACAGTCTTTAACTAGCTCTGTTTCAGAGTCAATTTCTATTAATACATTATATAATCTTTTTATATGCATTGGACTTTGGTCTCTAATTTGTTTAAGTAAATTATTCTCGACTTGCATAAAGCCAATTTTTTGATGTATTTTCCATCTAGCCTGTAACTGCCCGTACTGAAACCATGTTTGAATTACCTTTTCCTTTTTTAATACATCCAAAGATTTCACTTGTGGTACACCTCTTTCTGCAATAAGAAGCTGCCTGTAAGTAATTATATCCTGTTTTTGTACTATATTCATATTTTCTATTGCATGTCTAGGGATAGCCCACATAGGTAACTTATCATTTAGTTTATATTGATATTTTTTCCAAACCCGCAGTAAAGCATTCCTTAAAATATGACTTTTAAAATTCTTATCCACCTTTTTGTTATATAGCAAATAAGCATGCCAACCATATACCAAATCATGGTTCACCGACAAAAGGGCGAACGACAAAACCGCGCCCGACTAAACCGCGGTGACAAAACCACGTGTTCTAAAGTGCTCCGACGAATGAGTGCTGAATCGCGCCGACAACAGCACGGCGACAGAAGCGCGCTGTAAAACTAAACCTAACCCTAAATGTAACGCTAAGCGTAATGCTAAACCTAACCCTAAACTAACCCTAAACCTAACGCTAAACCTAACACTAAACGTAATGCTAAACCTAACCCTAAACCTAACCCTAAACCTAACGCTAAACGTAACGCTAAACCTAACCCTAAACCTAACCCTAAACCTAACCCTAAACCTAACCCTAAACCTAACCCTAAACCTAACCCTAAACCTAACCCTAAACCTAACCCTAAACCTAACCCTTACCTTACGTTAAATCGCTGTCGCCGTGCTGTTTTAAAGCACCCTTCTGTCTCCACGCTGTTGTCGGCGCGATGTTGTCAGCGCATTGATGACGTCGCAGTTCATACCCTTCAATATTAAGAATTCTATCATCTGTTAAGTTGATCCAATCACTAATTATAGATAGAACTACTGCATCATAATATAGTTTTAAATTGCATAATTTCAAGCATCCTCTTTCACGCACATCCTGCATTATTTTAAGTTTTACTCTCGGCTTCTTACCTACCCATACAAATTTATTAATACCCTTCTGCTATTCGAACAAATTTACATCATTTTTAAGTATTGGTAACATTTGAAAAAGAAATAAAAATTTAGGTAGAATATTCATTTTTACTGCTGCTATTCTTCCCAGCAGAGATAACTGTAATTTCTCCCATTTTTTCATCTCTGTCTGTATACTATACCACAGTGGTTCATAATTGTGCTTATACAACTTCCCATTTGAGGTTGAAATATAAACTCCTAAGTACTTGACCTTTCTAACTATTTCCTGTCATTCCTTGTAGTTCTTCCCTTTGTTTAGTATTCATATTTATAGCTAATATCTTTGTTTTCTCTAAGTTTATTTTAAATCCTGACACTTGACCATATTGATTAATCATATTCATTAAGACCTTACCAGATTCCTGTGGTAAGGTTATAACCAAATCATCCACAAAGGCCCGTACTCTGTATTCTTGCTGACTAATCCTAATTCCCTGTAGGTCCCCTGAACCCCGTATTTTATTCAACAATAGTTCCAAAGTTATAATAAACAATAGTGGGGATAAGGGACACCCCTGCCTTGTGTCTCTCTTGATTTTAAATGAATCTGTTAAATTTCCATTAACTATAATTTGGGCTGTTTGTTCCTAATATATTGCTTTGATTGATTGTAAAAAGTGCTCCCTATTTTCATTTTTTGCAGTGTTTTCAGCAGGAATTGCCAATTCACTCGATCAAAGGCTTTTTCAGCATCTAAAAATATAAGCGCCGCAGGGATTTGGTTGTTCTTCCCCAGGTATTCTAATGTATTAAGGATTAATCTTACATTAGTTCTCATATGTCTCCCTTGAATAAAACCTGTTTGATCATTATGAATCAATTGTTGGATAACCAACATTAGCCTGTTCGCTAGTATTTTAGTAAAGATTTTATAATCTATATTAAGTAATGATATGGGTCTATAATTTTTGGAATGAGTAGGATCTTGATTTTCTTTGGGTATCAAAGGTATAAAGGCTGTCTTCCAAGATGGGGGTACCTTCCCTTCCACTTGGATTTTATTAAATAATTCCTTTAGCGGTTCTACCATTTCTAACTGCAAATTTTTGTAGTAAGCCCCTGCCAAGCCATTTGTACCCGGTGCTTTCCCTGCTTTTAGCTGTTTAATTACCTGTAGGATTTCTCCCGAGGTTATTGGTTGATTCAGTCTTTCCCTCTGCTCGTCTTTAACTATGAATATTTTTTCTTTATCCAAGTATCTATCTATATCTAAGCTTTGAATTTTATCGTTTGTATACAATCCTATAAAAAATTCACGAAAAACCTTTTGAATGTCCTCCTATTGATACACTTCCTTTCTTTTAAAATGTAATTTTGATAGGTTATGAGACTTCTGTTTTTTCCTAATCAGATATGCTAACCATCTACCAGATTTATTTGCATTACAGAAAGTGTTGTGTTTTGCATATAGCAAATTGGTGGCCACCTGATCTGACATTAACATGTTAAATTGCTTTTTTAATAATGTGATTGTTTCTTTAATCTTTTTGTCTCCTGGGTTTAAGATTAGCTCCTGCTCTCTCTTCCTAATTTCATTCTCAAATTCAATTCTCTTTTCCCCCTGTTTGCATCTATGTAGTCTATTCGTATATATCAGAACTCCTCTCATGTATGCTTTACTTGCATCCCTTACCATTTCCATAGATGTACCCTTGTTCATATTAAAAACAAAATATTCTTTTCTTTTAACAACTTTTTACATTCATTAATGTTTTTCTCACATCTAAATAAATTTTCATTCAGTCTCCAAGACCTTCTTGCTCGGATCCCCACCCCCAACTCCATCCAGACTGGATTATGATCTGATAAGGCTCTGGAGCATATTTTCGTCTTCTTTACCCTAGAAAACAAATCATTGGTTAATAATATAAAGTCGATCCTAGAAAAGGATTGATGTCTATCAGAGAAAAAGGTAAAGTCATATTCTTCTGCATTCCTTTCTTGCCAGATATCTCTCAGTTCAAAATAATCCATCATATCAAAAAAGGACTTAGGTAATTTTGCTCACTTTTGGGTGTTTTGGCGGAGAGCCTTCTTGTCTTTCTTGGTATCCATGACGCCATTCCAGTCACCCAATAATATACAGGACCTATAATCCCAATGTACTAACTTAGCGTGAAGCATTTTGTAAAATTTATCTTGTTGTTGATTGGGAGCGTATATTCCCAATAGTAGTGTCTTTTTCCCTTTTAAAACCAAGTCTATTGCAATATATCTTCCATGGGGGTCTGCTTCAATTAATTCAGCTTTCAAATCTTTCCTTAAGTATAGAACTATACCATTTTTCTTCTCAGTGGCAGAAGCTATAAAGTCCTGTATTAATCAGGTATTTTTGATCAGTTGATCTAATATGAGTTTCTTGCAAACAAATTATATCATTCTTAAATTGTTTAAGATAGTGGTTTATTTTCTTCCTTTTCTGTGGGGAATTTAAACCATTGACATTCCAAGTTAGAAACTTAGTTGCCATTTTTAGCTCCCTGAAGCTTTTTAAGAGCCATCTAAACATCTTGGAATTTAACCTTTGGCCTGGCTCCTCCTACTGCTTCTGAGGTAATGCCTGTAGACTCCTGAACAGTGGCTTGTGTTTGTTGCTTTTTAAATTCCTGTTCCATTTGTCTAGTAACCACGCGGGCTTGTCTTTGTTCCTTAGCTTCTTGTACCTCTGAGAGAACAAGTTGATCCCCCCTTGTTAATGCTTGAGTGGTTTGCTTTGCATCATGTCCTTCTTGTTCTCTTTCCCTAGATCTAGAGGGAGGGGGGGTGTCCAGCCTTCAATATGTTGCTGTAGAAATCTTGGGCCTTCCATACTGAATTGAGGTGATGTCTTTTTCCAAGGTAGCTAAATGCAATGCTGGCTGGCGCATCCCATCTAAACTGTATCTGGCAATTTTTAAGCTCTTCAACTAAAAAGGCATAGTCTTTCCTAGATCTCAGCATTTTAGGTGGTATCGCCTTCAAGACAGTCACCTCCTGACCTCCAATTTGAAGCTTAGTTTTGTAGGACTCCTGTAACATCATGTTCTTCATATCTCTAGTGGAAAAATACACCACTATATCTCTTGGTAATTCCTTTTGTCTTGCAAGCCAGGAGTTAACACAGTATACCTTTTCAATTTGCCAGTTGAAATTCCCTCCTGACCTTCCCACCATCAGGTCGAAGGCTTCAGAGAGAATCTGTTTCAGGTTCTCTTGTGTTCTTTCGGGGAGGCCCCTTATCCTTAAAGCAAATTCCATTTGTCTATACTGTAACATTATGATTTCATTTTCTGCATTGCTAACCTTTTGCTGGACCACATCCATCTTCATTACCAGGTTCGTATTAGAGTCGCTAAGATCTTCTAACTTTTCTTCCAGTCTGAGTGTATAGCCTGATAGAGAATTCAGAGCCATCAGAAAGTCCCCTGTAATCACTTGATTACATATCATAAGTTCTTCAGACATCTGTTTGTTAGAAGCAGATATCTCTTCCTTAATTTTTGCTTCCATCATATCAGCATGATTTTTTAACGCATCAATTAATTCTTTCTGCAGAATTTCCCTTGTCAAGGGGTCCTTTGCAAAAGTAGGAGGAAGTAATGACTGTAATTTAGTAGAGGTCCCGGCACTTTTCAATGGGGGAGGAGGAGGGGGAAATTTTTGCTTAGAAGCCATCTCAAGTTTAGTCTTCTTTAGTCCATTAAAAAGTCCAGGCAGTCCAATTATACAGCAATTGCTGTTTGGTTTGATAATAAATCACTGCTTGGTAATAAATCACTTCTAGGCTTCACAAGAATTCTATCAGAATCTCGCCCCTCCTACACAACTCCTACACAGCTCAGCACCATTTTTGTAAAACTTTCAGCAAGTAATTATCAGAAGGAATTTTTACAAATGGTTTATACATACAATTGGAGGTTCACTAATATTGGTTCAACTCGGCTTGAAGTCTGCAGTAAATCATTTGTGCTGAGGATGAGTGAAGACCTTCGTTCTGCAACAAAAGGCAGAATGATTCCTGGTGCAGAGCTGCTATGCTGCTGGTGCACCCCCCCCTTCTTCCCAGATTTTAGGCTGAGAGGGTTAGTTAGAGGGCTTCCAATGCATAGCTTCCCACCTCTCTCTTCTAGGCCCAAAGAGAGGGTAAACAAACTGCTAAACAGCTTGATGGATTGCCGTTTAAACAGTTTAATGATGCCAAGATTCAAGAGCTGTTAAAAATAAAAACTCCCTGTCAGGCCCCGCCCACCGGAAGCAATAAGCAATACATTTCTAAATACTTGAATTTAAGGTTTTATTTCCTCAGACCGGCAACCAAATATTTCTTGTTGCAGAAACCTGCCTTTTTATTTATGCTCAACACCTGAAATGGCCAGCCTGGCAATTATTATAATTGGGTGGCATATAAATGCTATTAAACTTTAAACTTTAAACTTATCATTGCAGGTGTCCAGGGATAGAGATTTCCCAATTAACACTTCACAGTTGATCCTTGGAAAGTTTAACAAATGAAGTCAGTGATTACATTAGTGTCTGATAGAGTCAGCATCAGTTTCCCAATCATTGGTACCCAAATAAGCTTTCAAGAAGAGACTGGACAGCCATCTCTCAGAAATGTTATAGGATTTCCTGCTTGAGCTGGTGGTTGGACTAGGTGACCTACAAGGACCCTTCCAACTCTGTTATTCTGTGCTTCTGAATATTCAATATTCTCCTGTGCTCCTAAATATAATAGCTAACAAAAGAATAAAAAACAAAGGTAACCTTCCAAATGAGAATACTAGCTATGATGAAGCTGGCTGGAGCTGAAGTTTCATGATCCTTAGGCTGCTTCAGAATCTGTGGATGTTTATCCAATATGTATTGTGATGGAGTCCCAAGTCAGACTTATTCACTTTTGGGTCATCCTCATTTTCAGATTTAAACATTGAGTCAGCTTTAGGAAATATGATGGCCTCAAAGTTTGAGTTTACCTGTGCCTGAGCCTTGTAAAAGACACACTCTTTTCTGATTTGGGCTTGCAGTAAAGGTTGGTTTGCCAGTCTTCATTACAAACACAATGGAAGTTAAATCTTAACATCTCGTAAAACAGCAACAGTTAAATCATAACATATCTTTAATTCCAGGAGACCAATTAAGGTTTCCAGATTCCCTGTATCTACAAAAGCAGATAAAATTGCTTTAAATGGACTACTAGCATAAAGAGGAAAGAATAGCACAATTCATAAATCCATCTACATTTCTTGCAAAGTATCTTGGATGTCTTTCTGCTGTTTGTGTTTAGATGTGTTTTCTGTTTTTCTCTTTGTAATAGTTTCTCCTTCTGGTAAGCTGCAATTGAGTACTGATCTATTTTTACCTTTCTGGTGTAATTCTTTGTGCAAGGAAGTATTGGCTGGGCTGCTTTGAAGTCTTGTCTATTGTTGGTCTCTTTTTGCTGCCTGTTTCCCAAAATAAAGGCTTGTCAATGACCCTCTGGCAACACTTTCATATAAGAAAGATTGTGTTTTCACACAGGAATCCTTTTTTATATATTTGGGTCTTGTCATTAATTCCTGACTTAATTCTTTTTTTTAAAAAAAAAGATTCAGATTATTTCATTTTTGCCCCCTTTTGTTGAAATGTCCTCTATTTTTAAGATGCATTTTCTTACTGATGTATATTCTTAAAAAAAAGACTTACTGTATTTTAATGTCAAACAATAATAAGTACAGACAACATTTTGGTTAAGATGTGTAGGAAGGAAATCGACCTCTCCCTGCCATTCAATCTTCGCTCTGTTTCTCTCATTCAAACCTCCCAGTCATTTCCTGGGCAAAAGGTTAAGACTTACATTTGAAAGAAAGGTAATAAACTTGACAAAGAGGTTGGAATTGATAAAAGGTGGCAGCCTATTCAGGTAAACATTTGTTTCAGGATGCCAGAGATTCCACATATAAATAAACAAAGGATCCTTTTCCCCTTGACACTGCCATTTCTACCCATAATGCTAACTGGGCAAGAAAATTGTTCAATTACACTTTCTAAGAATCCCTTAAGGGTGGGTTTTTCAGAGAACAAAAGCACGATTTTCCTATGTAAAGACTTTGCAAGTGATGGCTGAGAGTATCCATCTGTGATTGCTGACTTGGTACCAGTGATGAAATTCATTTTTTTTACTACCGGTTCAGTGGGTGTGGCTTGGTGGGCGTGGCGGGGGAAGGATACTGCAAAATCCCCATTCTCTCCTTACTCATGGGGGAAAGATATTGCAAATTCTCCTTTTCCATCCCACTCTGGGGCCAGCCAGAGGTAGTATTTTTCAGTTCTCCAAACTACTCAAAATTTGAATTTCACCCCTGCTGAATTTCACCCCTGCTTGGTACTCTGTATCAGAACGGAACAATTCATCATGGCCAACTTGCTGTGGTAAAAGCCAAATTGCCACAGGACAATTCACCATGACACAATTCAATGATTCAGTTTAAGTATTTGAAGTAATTAAATGTTTTTTAGTTGTTGTCACATTTCATTTTTTCCCTTCTTTTGCATCCTTTCTTTAATGATTCTATTCCATCATTTCTCTGATATTGATGTAACTCTGATCCCATGGAAGTAGTTGCACAATGAATTGGCTATTGTGAGTTGGCCACAGCAAAGTGTCATACACCTGTCTGTATTGTGCTTTTGGAAGTAAATTTCACCTCTGCTTCAAGCAACTGCTTGCATTCTGAATTATTTTTCTTATCTTAGCTGGAAAAGAACCAGATCTCCTTCTAACAAGTAGAAGTCCACAAATTTAAAAGCTTCCTGGGCCAGAGACTTCTTGTGAAATACTGTCCCTGGTTGTTTATTTCACCCCCAATACAAGACATTAAACAAGCCTAATAATGTATGATTTTTCCCCTTAGCTTTCCTTATTTTTATTTTTAGAAAATAACATAAAGAGAAGAGTTGATCTCCTGAAAAAGATAGGCCACAATTGTACAGAAAACAGCCATATTTCTGCTACAGTTTCAAGTGACTATCTATGCCTGTGTTTCAAGTCCCAGAAGAATTGGGTTCAATATCCCTTGAGAACGTACTCTTCAAGATGTGTCTTGCTTTTTTAAAGCAAGTGGTGAAATCCTGGTCTAAGTGCAATTATTTTTTCCCATGTAAGTATTGTCTGTGATAAAGAACAAAGTCTTTTCTGTTATGAAATGGAAACTCTGAATCTTTTTTTTTTTTTTTGCTGAAGCAGCCTGCTTGCCATCTCTTTTAATCCATTGTTGATGGGGAAAATATAGTGCAATTTCAGGTTAATTGGCTTTTAGTTCTGTTTTTCTGCAAATCAAGGATCTGCCCCAAATTCTTCAATCCTTGTGCTATGCCATAGGATTGGGTTCTTATATATTGATAGTGCAGTAGGAAAGAAGATGCATAACCAATTATTTTTGTGCAAACACAGTTCTATACTTGGACAGAATTAAAATACATGCAGTGAGATTAGGAGACTCTTACATTACAACATTGCTGGTCATCTGTACAGTAGTAGCCTGTGTCTTGTTGCTTCATACATTGTGCAATTCTGACTCCAGTATCTAATCTACCTGATGATATAGTATGGTGGTGTCACATTTGGACCTCCGATTGCAGGTCTCTGGCTCTAAGCTAACACATTGCAGATGCAAATTATTTCAGGTCTTTTGTTCGGATGGGTAGTTTCCTTCTTTTTGTGGGGGGGGGGGGAAGGGTACCAAGTAAAAAGTGAGTAACTGTTGGAAGAAACTGGGTTCAGCTCCAAGTGGGGAAAAGTGGGGAAAAAGACACTGGAAACATGGAGACTGCTTGGAAAGATGGTTTAATGATGGAAAGGATCACATGCTTCAAGTTCTTTGGTGAAGAAAGAAAAGGGGAGAGATGCTGAGAGGGCCTGAGTTTTATACCCTCTCTGGGTTTTTAAATTTGACCTTGTATTCTGATTGGTTATCAGACTCCCATGGGGCCATGCAGGAGGTAACTCTGTACGCTGTCCTGAGTCCCACGCTTGGTTGAGCCTTGTTGGATGATGATATAATGAAAGGGGTTTCTGTATTTATTTTACTTGGATTTAGGTTTTTTTAAAAAACTCTCTGGAGCTTACTCTGGAGTAGGTATTTGTAGGACTACACTATTGGGGAAAAAGACCAGTTCATGGCCTCAATTCAAAGGTCTAGAAAATTCCCATTCTAACCCAGGTAACTCCAAAGGTAATCCACTATGACTTAAGCCTCAGATTTAAACTAAGATTTAGAAAATCAAAGCCCCAGTTTCCTATAGTTTAGCACTGGTAAAAATATGTGTTAACTTTTCACCCATCCAAAAAAATGGGGTGATATGCAGATGATGGATACTATAGTTACTATGAGCTTTTAAAGTAAAAAGACTGAAACTTTGTGGAAGCCCCAAGTTAAAATAAACTAAATTCAGACTAATATGTTATATCCCCCCCCCAATACAAAATCTAGACCATGTTATCTTGTCCTGTTTTAAATTTTGTCAATTTAAATGCATAGGTCTAAATGAAAATTCCATTTTGTTCAGGGTGATTTTATATTTTCAACTGTATCAAAGAAAGTTTCAGTTACCCTTTTTCTATTTCTTTTCTTTTTTCCTTACTTATTTGCCTTTTTCCTTTTCCTTTTTTTAACATTTTTTTTGCAGAAATTGTGTTTCTCTGCATGTGTGTGTGTGTGTGTGCATGTGTGTGTAAAGTTCATGTTGGTTTTTTGTTTTTCCATATTAAAACAATAGCTTCATGCTTACATTGATTATACTCTATGTGTTAAAATATTATAACTGTTCTACGTGTTCTTTTCACACTGTTCTTGTTAATATTTGTATATTTGGTAATTATGTACTACTTGATAATTATTCCTTCATAATTGCAAAGGGCCCTACATTCATAGCATCATCAGTTCTGATATTCTAAGGGCATTAAAATTATTTTTTTCATATATGCATATGGTTTGCAAATATTGGGAAGCAAGCCTGTTACAAAAAACAACAAAAAACTAATAGTCATAGGCTTAACTATCATAGAAATAATAGTAGTAAGTGTCAGCTTAGCAGATATTCACTTTTCTCATGAGTAAGAATGGACTTGAAGCTGGACTTTTAAAATAATATAGGGATTAATAAATGTTGGAGAAAAATATAAATACAATTTAAAACTAATAACCAAAAGTCAGCTTGTGGTGAAATGGGTGGCAAATAAATTTAAATAAAGAAATATAGCCGATCTAATGAGAAATAATAGCGTAACATAATAACAGAGTTGGAAGGGACCTTGGAGATCTTCTAGTCCAACCTCCTGCTCAGGCAGGAAACTCTATACCATTTCAGACAAATCTCTTCTTAAAAACTTTCAGTGTTGGAACATCCACAACTTCTGGAGGCAAGTCATTTCAATGATTAATTGGTCTGTCAGAAAATGTCTCTGTCAGGCCTGCATTTATATTCCTTTTAGAATTTTGGCCTGCCACACTTTCTCTTATTTAATTATGCTGTTTCTTTAAGTATAGTCAATAGGACGGGGGATTAGAAGGAGTAAGATTTTGGAATGTATTGTTTTCATTCTTTGCTAGAAGTCAAGGTCATTCTTTGTCTCTGCACTTTCACACCTGACCGGAAGAAGCTGGGCATGGACGCTAGCGTGGAAGAAGAAGATTGGACCATGTGATGGATTGTGGGTGTGGGGACAAGATCATGAACTTTTAACTGGGTGGAATTCTGATGTCATTTCCAGTATTGGGATTAACACAGATATGCTTAAGATGTCTGTCATTAAATTGGAACAAAAAGGATCATTTTGCCTTGGACTGTGATTTAATTCTGCATGATACTTGGAACGGTGACAGTCTCCTTAGTTCAATGTTGCTTCTATCCTTGACTAGTTTCCATCCATTGCTTTTTGTCCTGTTCTCAGGTGCTTTAGATAATCGGTTGACCCTCTCTTTCTTGTGGCAGCCCTTCAGATATTGGAACACTGCTACCATGTCACCCCAAGCCCTTCTTTTCATTAAATTAGACATATCCAATTCCTGCAACTGTTCTTCATATATTTTAGCCTCCAGTCCACTTTGTTGCTCTTTTCTGTACTCTTTCTAGAGTGTCAACATCTTTTTTTACATCATGGTGAATGCATTATTCCAACTGTGGTCTCACTAAGGCATTATAAAGTGGTATTAACACTTTATGTGATATTGATTCTATATGTCTGAAAAATGCAGTCTACACTGTGCTGGCTTTTTTGATAGATGCAGCCCACTGCTGGCTCATATTTAAGGGATGATCCACTAGATCTCCAAGATGCCACTTGAATTTACTGCTATTCAGTCAAGTACCACCCATACAATCACTGATTCTGAGTGGCATACACTAATTACATTAAAAATACATATATGTTTATTTTTTTTGTATAAAAAAGCAACATTTAACAAATTAGGAAGGATACAGCGAGAGAATAAGTAGATCCACTTTAATAAGTGGACCAGTGGTGGGTTTCAAAAATTGTTTGAACCTACTCTGTGGGTGTGGCCTCCTTTGTGGGAGTGGCTTGCCGCCCATGTGACCAGATATGAAGATGCCGACGACACTTGTCAGAACCACCTTAAATTACCTCACACACAGCACTGGCATGCATAAGAATATGATGTAAACTTGTTTTTTAAAAGGCATCTTTGGTTTGCATTAAAACAACTTCAACACACACAATGTTCTGATTGCACTACAAACGCAGTAGTCATCCTTACCTTTCACAGAGGCACTGAGTTTTATAAATATGAGCATGATAGTGTAGAATAATCATATCCAAGGACCACTGGTGGGTTTCAAAAAAATTTGCAACCTCTTCTGTAGGTGTGGCCTGCTTTCCGGGTCCACTG